>NC_072893.1:92529783-92832813 GCF_027943255.1 Anastrepha obliqua | reverse complement strand
CTGCAAACTTGGTTACACTGGACGTTATTGTGACGAGGATATCGATGAATGTGCGTTGTCATCCCCCTGTCGAAATGGTGCGACCTGCCTCAATGTGCCCGGCACTTATAAATGTCTCTGTGCAAAAGGTTACGAGGGACGTGATTGTGCCATCAACACCGATGATTGTGCTTCGTTCCCTTGTCAGAATGGTGGCACATGTTTGGATGGCATTGGCGACTATACATGCCTTTGCGTTGACGGATTCGATGGCAAACATTGTGAAACGGATATCAATGAATGCCTCAGCCTGCCTTGTCAGAATGGTGCGACCTGCCGTCAATATGTAAACTCGTACACATGTACGTGTCGGCTTGGCTTCTCGGGCATCAACTGTCAGACCAACGACGAAGACTGCACTGAAAGTTCCTGTATGAATGGTGGCACGTGCATTGATGGTATCAACGGCTACAATTGTTCGTGTCTGCCTGCCTTTACGGGCTCGAATTGTCAGTACAAGATCAACAAGTGCGACTCACAGCCCTGCCAGAATGGCGCCACGTGCCACGAAAGCGGCGAAGAGTATACATGTCACTGTCCACACGGCTATACGGGCAAACAGTGTACGGACTATGTGGACTGGTGTTCTCAATCTCCTTGTGAGAATGGCGCCACTTGTTCACAGATAAAGAACCAGTATAATTGTAAATGCGCTGCCGGTTGGACGGGCAAGCTGTGCGATGTGGAGATGGTTTCTTGCGAAGTCGCAGCGATACGTAAACAAGTCAGTCTCAAACAACTTTGCAACAATGGCACCTGCAAGGAGATGGGCAATTTGCATTTATGTCACTGCAAACAGGGTTATACGGGCAGCTATTGCCAAACGGACATCAATGAGTGTGAGTCGCAGCCATGCCAAAATGGCGGCACATGTCTGGATCGCGTGGGCGAGTATAAATGTATGTGTCCGAAGGGTTTCCAAGGACAGAACTGCGAATTAAACATCGATGACTGCTCGCCGAATCCATGTCAGAATGGCGGTACATGCCACGATTTGGTGCAATCCTTCAGCTGCTCCTGTCCGCCTGGCACATTGGGCATCATTTGCGAGATAAATCAGGAAGATTGCGTGCCAGGCGCTTGCCATAACAACGGCACCTGCATCGATCGTGTGGGTGGTTTCGAGTGCGCGTGTCCGGCTGGTTTCGTGGGTTCTCGTTGCGAAGGTGACATAAACGAATGCCTTTCAAATCCCTGTTCTAATGCGGGTACTTTGGACTGCGTACAGCTGGTGAATAATTATCACTGCAACTGCAAGAACGGCTACATGGGACGCCATTGCGAGAACAAAGTGGACTTTTGCGCAAATTCTCCTTGCCAAAATGGCGGTATTTGTTCGACAAAACAGTCTGGTCACCATTGCGTCTGCCCGGTTGGTTTCTATGGCAAAAATTGTGAATTTTCTGGTAATGATTGTGACTCGAATCCATGTCAAGCGGGTAACTGCGTGGTCGATATGATTCGTGGTTACCGCTGCGATTGTCCGCCTGGCACCGAAGGCGTGCACTGTGAAATCGATATGCTGGATGAGTGCGCTTCAAATCCATGTCGGCAGGGTGCTGCATGCGAGAATTTACTCGGCGATTTTGTTTGTTTCTGCCCAAGACAATGGGCTGGAAAACGTTGTGAAAATTACGATTCTAACTACCCCGGTTGGGCTTCGGACAACAGCCGTGGACCGCTCAACAAATATACAAAAGATCTTGAATATCAACGAGAAATGTGCGTCAAGCGGGGCTGCGAACAGAAGAAGGGCAATCATAAGTGCGAGCCGGAGTGCAACACATACGCGTGTAACTTCGACGGCAACGACTGCTCACTGGGAATCAATCCCTGGGTGAATTGCACCGCGAAAATAGAGTGTTGGCGAGTTTTCATGGATGGCCAGTGCAATGAGGAGTGTAACAATGCAGCTTGTCTGTTCGATGGTCGCGATTGTGCCAAGAAATTGCAACGATGTAATCCGACGTATGAAGCCTATTGCCAAAAACACTACGCGGACGGTCACTGTGATTATGGCTGCAACAATGCGGAGTGCAACTGGGATGGTTTGGACTGTGAAAACAATCTCGAGCAACCGAATTTAGCTGATGGTGCTATCTCTGTGGTGATGTTAATGGATATCAAAACGTTCCGCGACAAGCAGGTGGAATTTTTACGTGAAATGGGTCATTTACTTCGCACTACGGTGCGCATCAAGAAGGACTCCATGGGTAATGATATGATTTTCACCTGGAAAGGCACTTCGCAGATGACTGAGCTGCAAAACTCAGAATTCGGTCGTAAGCACAGAATTCTATCAAGCGAGCGCAACGACCAAACTGGCATACAAATTTATCTGGAAATCGATAATCGTAAATGTATAGATTGCTTCAATCGCGCCGCCGAAGCAGCCGAGTTTTTGGCGGCTTCTGCTTCCAAATACTCGCTCTCGCCAAAGTTCAACATCTATAGCGTGCGTGGCGTACAGAATCCAGGCGAAGATGTGGAAGAACGTCCCAGCAACGTCAAATATGTGCTCATCGGTATAAGTATTGTGGTATTCGCATTTCTTGGAGTGCTGGTAACTACGCAACGCAAGCGCGCGCATGGCATTACTTGGTTCCCGGAGAATTTCCGTACCACCACTTCTACCGCAGTAAATCATCAGCGGCGCCGACGTGACACTGGCCAGGAAATGCGAAACTTAAATAAAAACCCCTCAATTGCGTGCATGAGTAATGACGTCAACATGAATTCCGGTCATATGGGACACGCGCCGCAATGGTCGGATGATGAATCAGAATTGCCACCACAGAAGCGCATGCGCAATGAACATGGTGGCTATGCTAGTGACCACACAATGGTAACCGACTACGAGGAGGCCGACCCACGTGTATGGTCTCAAGCACATCTCGAAGTAGCGGATGTACGTTCGTCAATTATGACGCCGCCTGCACACCAGGATGGCAAACACGATGTGGATGTGCGTGGGCCATGCGGTATGACACCACTTATGGTAGCAGCAGTGCGCGGTGGCGGTATGGATACAGGCGAAGACATCGAAAACTCTGACGATCAAACTGCACAAGTGATTTCTGATTTGTTGGCGCAGGGTGCCGAGCTAAACGCTACAATGGACAAGACTGGTGAAACATCGTTGCACTTGGCTGCGCGTTATGCGCGTGCAGATGCTGCAAAACGTTTACTGGACGCCGGCGCCGACGCTAACTGTCAAGACAACACCGGCCGCACACCACTTCATGCTGCAGTGGCCGCCGATGCAATGGGCGTTTTTCAGATACTGCTACGCAATCGTGCCACTAATTTAAACGCCCGCATGCATGATGGCACCACTCCACTCATACTCGCCGCACGTCTAGCTATCGAGGGCATGGTTGAGGACTTAATCACTGCTGATGCGGACATCAATGCTGCCGACAACTCTGGTAAGACCGCCCTTCACTGGGCGGCCGCTGTCAACAATACCGAGGCCGTCAATATACTGCTCATGCATCATGCCAATCGGGATGCACAGGATGACAAGGATGAAACACCACTCTTTTTAGCAGCGCGCGAAGGTTCTTACGAAGCCTGCAAAGCGATGCTAGACAACTTCGCCAATCGTGAAATTACTGATCACATGGATCGCTTACCACGCGATGTTGCCTCAGAGCGCTTGCACCACGACATCGTTCGATTGTTAGACGAACATGTGCCGCGCTCGCCACAAATGATGGCCATGACGCCACAGACAATGATCGGCTCACCGCCACCAGGCAGTCAAGCACAAATTATTTCGCAACCCACTGTCATTTCATCATCAAAGCAACCAGCACAAACCGCCAAATCAAAGGCGGCGAAAAAGGCAAAGCTATTGGAGGGCAGTCCGGACAATCTGCTCGATGGCGGCAGTCTTCGACGCAAACCGGGCTCAAAAAAGGGGACAGGGGGCTCGGTGTCAAAAAAGGGCGGACAAAACGGCCTTACGGCAGCACAACTGCTGAATGGCTTGGGTGGTGGGCTGACAGCACACGGCCAGGGACTGGAGGGAGTGGATCAACAGCAACTGTTGGATGCCGGTCTCAGTGCGGTGGACTCACCGCCACTGACGGGGCTAACAAGTCAACCGAGCCCGTACGACACGTCGTCACTCTATTCGAACGCGATGGCGGCACCAACACACCACCACAACGATCTACTGGGCAACAGCAACGGCGCGAAACAACCACCCAGCTATGAAGACTGCATAAAGGTGAGTGCTTAAAACATTTATTGTAAAGAAATATTTCACTACTGATTGAAAATCTATTCTCAGAACGCACAGACAATGCAAAGTTTAGTGCAGCAGCAACAGCAGCAAAATAATATGGATTTAATTAAAATGGATAATTATGTCTACTCTCGTGGTTCGCCCTTTCATCAGGAAATGATCGGCCAGAAAGGCAACAATCAGCAAGGCATGAATTCGCTTTGCGGTGGTGGCGGTGGCAATCTGGGCCACAACGGGCCTGGTAATATGGGCGGTCATGAGCATGGACTGAGTCCGCCCTATTCCAATCAATCGCCACCGCATTCCGTGCAGAGCAGCATGGCGCTCTCGCCACATGCTTACTTGGGTGAGTAAATAGCGGCATACAAAAAATTGTATCCAAATGTAACTTACTAAATCACATTGACCATTAATATTTCACCACAGGCTCACCATCGCCCGTCAAATCACATCCTAGCTTACCCACCTCACCCACGCACATGCAGGCCCTGCGTCATGCGACCCACCAAAAGCAATTCGGCAACAATGTGAATTCTTTGCTAGGTGGTGCTGCCAACAACAATAACAGCAACTCTACAAATGGCCCACAGAGCAATTCGTCAATGAATTCGCCGCAAAGCATGAGTTTTCAATCGCCTAGCAGTCAAAGCCTGTCGCAACAGAGTTCACCGGTGAGTGTGGGCATTGTGTCGCCGACAGGTAGTGATGGCATGATGATGGCGCCACAGCAAACACAGCAACAGCAACAACAACAACAGCTGCAGCAACAGCAACAACAGCAGCAGCAGCAACAGCAACAGAACTCGAAAAGCAGTGCAATAATGCAAACTATGCAACAACACCAACAGCAGCTTGTGAGTCTCGACTTCGGTTCAGCCGGCTTGGACTTGAATGGCTTTTGCGGATCACCGGGTAAGTGGGCACAAAATACGATTACACCATGTTGCGTATACCAGAGTTCGGGCTTAGGAGAAATCAAATTAATTCGACTTAAGGGGTAACACCACTGTACACGCGTAAAATAAACACGATTTTTAAAGAATTTTTTTGTATAGAAGAAAAGGGGAAACAATCACTCTGATTTGGGAAGTTATTACTTATATACTAGAATACAAAACTACAAAGTTTGATCGAAAAATTTTACAAAATGGCGGCATTGGAGACATTTTTGTAATGTGGTTCCTCTTGAAGGAGCTCCGCGGCACGCAGCACAGAGGGTGCAAATTTTAATCTGGAACAAAGAAACATTTTTTTTCTTAATCTAGATAAGAATAGCTAGAGAAACACGTAGGGGATTTAAAAAATATTTATTTTTGTGGAATTAGCAAGCATTTGAAGGAAAAAACTCTATTTTGGACTAAAAAAACGGAACTTAAATAATTATAACAATCGTTTAAATTAATCTATCGAAAATCCCCTACGCTCTTCTCTTAAGAAGGTTATTATACAGACGTAGTGAAAAACCTGATTAAAAATATTTAAAATTGTTTGAGTTATGCTGCGTGCCAATTTCAGAAAACGTGTTTTGAGAAAAACGCGTTTAAAGTTTGGAAATTTGGAGAAGTCGTTAGGTAGCAGTCACTAACGCTTGGTTAAAAGCTTAAAATATTTATGAAATAGACTTCGGTAATGTATAAAACTTTTTGTTCTGTATTTTAAAAGGTTCAAAGAATTTTTTAAGCTTATAAAAAAAAAAATCAATTTTTTGAAATTTCTACAGTGGTGTTACCCCTTAATTCAATCTGATATTAGTTGAATCGTGAGATTAATTAACGTTTCAAAAAGAGTTACATAGAAAGTCTTACTTTAATTTGCCTTAATTCTCTACGCGTACGCTTTAAATCACTAATATAAATGCGACATACTTTTAATTACACTTATATTTCTCCATCTCTCATGCCACACAGATTCATTTCATTCCGGCCAAATGAATCCGCCATCGATACAAAGTACAATGTCAGGTTCCTCGCCCGCAACCAATATGCTGTCGCCATCCTCCCAGCACAATCAGGCTTTCTATCAGTATCTGACACCGACCAGTCAGCACTCCGGCGGCCACACGCCCCAGCATCTGGTGCAAACACTTGATAGCTATCCAACGCCATCACCCGAATCGCCCGGCCACTGGTCAAGCTCGTCGCCACGTTCCACATCGGACTGGTCCGAAAGCGTACAATCGCCGGCGGGTAACAATCTGTACATTTCCGGGGGACATCAGGCCAACAAAGGTTCGGAAGCGATTTACATTTGACAATAAGCACAGGTGGCAGCAGCAGACGTTGTTGCAACGCTGCTCTGCTCAAACGTTTCGTAGCGTGAACGTGTGTGAAAGTGTAAACACTAAAAGTATCCTACATACATATAACGCTATCTTTAAAATATTTTTAGTAGCATGTAGTTTGTACAAAAATAAAGCAAAAAACAAAAAGAAAAAAAAACAGTAAATGGAAAATCCAAGATTCCAGTGACAAGAGCGTGTGTAAAAAGTTAAAAAGTGAGAAAATTAATAATAAATATTAAACGAGCAGAGAACGAACGAACTGAAAGGAAATGCAGCGTAAAAGTGGTGCTTGCTAAGCGCTTTTAACGATAGGTATGTGTGCAAGGTGCATATGTACAAATGTATGTAGGAATGGGTGTGCACATACATATTTATTGTTATTACTGTTGTGATTGACACGCATGTGCTTGACACCCGGCTGCATGGAGACTTAGATGCTTCCTTTTCAAAAAAGGAAGTCAGCCATATTTTTTAAGTATGCATTTTTACACCATATACAAACACATATACATATACATACACAAAATATAAATATCGTAAATAATGTACGCATGAACAGTTGAGGTGCCTATTGTAAATTGTCTTTATTAATTTCTTAAATAGCAACATGTGAACAGGACCTAGAAAACCAACTCTGCTAATGCTGCATAAATGCACGTAAATATGTTATAGAACTATAAATTATACATACATACATATTAAATACATAGCATACAGGTAAATATTTACATACATACATACCTACATAAATACCGATAATGAACAAATGAAAATCAGCTGCAAAAAAGAAACTCACAATCGAATCTCCTACCAGAGTAGTAAATACATACATACATCTATGCATAAATTTAATGCAAACGAAATTAGTTGTATACATACGTATTTAATGTATATGTTAAGCAAGAAAATATATTACTTTTAATACGCATACGTGTAAAAAAAATTATTGTTAAAATATTACGCGCACTTGAAATCGCCTGAGTGAAAAACGAATTTTTTTTTGATAAATTATGTCAATGTATCACGTCAAAATTTAGATAATTAGAAAGTTGTGGTGTTTGTTTTTTAAATGTTATAACATGTTGGGCTGTAAAGCATAGATTTTGTTTGTCATATAAAGAGAGAAGATTACAAATACTTAGTACGCAGTACTGATTTGCATAAATTTGTCTGTTACTTAACTCTTTTCGAGAGTCATCGGCTAGACGCAAGCAAAAATTTGGACATAAATGATATGAACTTACCTCCGTTTATTTTTTCTTCCATTCAATATATGTTTTTTTTTATCTTCCAAAAGGTTTGTTGTACTCGGAAGTTAATATTAGATTTTTTGAAAATTTGATTTACTCAAGTAGTGCTATTATTTAGCTACATTATGTAAATAAGAAATTAAAAGCAAAAAATAAGTTAAAGTTACAATCGGAAATTTGCCTGCTTGATAACACCAGGCAAGCCACAAAATGCTTTCGCCGAAGTGCAAACTTCCAATGAAACTAACTCGTTGACTGTCGTCTTGCCCAATACCCAACACCTTTTTCCACTAAACGTACTGAAATAAGCAAAGTTAGAACTTCAATCCGCTGACAAATCTTTTAGCTGCATGAAGCGCTGAAGGCTGCAGCACCTAGTGTTTCCACGACAGTCGGTTCTACGTTACCGAAACGACCCGGATTTATATCCGGCCAAGGACTGTCACCCCAGCAGCATTTCCCGTATGTAAGTATGGGGAATGTTTATGCTGCTACAACAACAACAACAGCACCTGGAACGCTTAGTAATTGCTAGCAACATTTCACGGCAATCCCAGTGAGTATTGCTGGTGAATTTGCAGTGCGACGAAGTTAGTACTAGCCTTAAGTACATGCATATATATATTTCTACATACAATAACCATATGAAACCCGAGCATTTCGATGAAATTGAATAAGTAGAGATTTCTTTCTTTTCTTCAATTTTCGAAAAAATGTCAAATAATTCTATGGTAGCATTACAGATAATTAGAATGGGCTGAGTAATCGCTCAACACCACCTTTTCTATGTTGCACTTTTGCCCGTTAACGAGTACAACATTGCGGTATATGCGCAATAATGTATCTGCACCCCAAGACACTCACTGCTGAGCACTTTGGATGCTGTGGTGTTTGTAATTAACAATACGCAGTTTTTTAGTCAGCAAGAATTACATTGTAAGCATAAAAATTGCTAGTTGCATTGCCTTTGTAGTGCAATGGAATGCAGTAATATGTAATTGTTATGAGAGGAAAAGGAAAAGGACTATAATAACACAATGTCAAGAGAAAAGTACTCAGTTTTTTCCCAAGGTTAAAACAATAATGAGCAGTTCGCTAAGCACTTTGGTGCTCAACTGCCTTGAGGGGTAGCAACACGTACCTGGTAAAATTTTTCATTCATGAAATATTTGTGCAATTCCCAGAAGCTTTCTTTACCTACTTGCGTCATAATTTTTTTCTGACTTCATAAGAATGCTTGTATAGGGTTGTTCAATAGGTGCGCTTCAACTTTTTTCCGATAGGGAGGGCGAACGACGCAATATTTTTTTATTTTTCGCTTGTCATTTGTAAACTTCATTAGTATACATTTCATCATGGAACGCTACACACTTGAGCAACGATTGCAAATCGTGCAAATTTTTTATGAAAATAATCGTTCTGTTGCTGCCACTTTAAGAGCATTACGGCCAGTTTATGGTCCATTTAACAAGCCGTCCCGTTTTGGGGTTATGTGAAGTCATTGGTCTACAGTAACAAGCCGGCGACGATTTGTGAGCTCAAAGCCAATATTGAACGCCAAATTGCTGGAATTTCGGCCGATTTATGCAAAAGAGTGGTCGAAAATTGGGTTCAACGATTGGACTTCGTAAAACGTGCACGCGGTGGTCATGCAAAAGAAATCAAATTTCATACTTAAATGTATGTATATGTTCAAACTCGATAGTAAAAAAAAAATTTGTCAAAAAAGTCAAACCGTTTCTGTTTTATTCAAAAAAGTTCAAAAGTTGAAGCGCTCTTACTGAAAAATCCTATAGCATTAATTTGAATGTTAATAATTCTACACGATTGCAATTCTAATTAAAGCAACTAAATACAAGTTTTCTGAATTTTGTGGGTATAAATTAAAATAATTAATATTTTTAACTTTTTATACGCCCTACACAGCGCACAAAAAACAACATGAAAACAAAAGGCATAAAAAACGCACAAAAAAACTACAAATATGCTCAAAAAAGTATTTGCAACCGAGAAAAATTTGCGAATCACTTAAACACTTTTTTCTTAGTTTTTCTTGTCAAGCAAAATTTATTCACCGCAGCCCAACGATCACCATTTATTGATTGCTTAATTAATTGTTATTGATATTAGAGAGTTTTTTTATTGAAATGTTCATTTGTTTAAAATTGCATGTGGAAAATTTATGGAATATTAAATTAGAAAAACAAATTAAGGTGTACAAGCAGACAAGCGTGCAACAAACTGAAGACATACTAGGCTTATTTATAGTGATGTAACAAATTGTATATGCAACAGATAAGATTAAATTCAGCCGTGTGCTTCACTTTGATTTAATTGTGGTATACTCGTAATGAATAGTTTTGTATTGACACTTAGCCTATATTCGAAATATTAGCCTTAAGTGCGCTGAAAACTCTTCCAGTAATGTTAGGTATTGCAAATTTGTTGTTGCAAACAAATTAAGTAATAGTTTTTTTACAACTAGCGCAAAGTAAAATATTCCAATATGTTCTAAATAAATTCTAAAAAAGTTGAGTTAAAAAGCAAATATGAAGCATATGAAACAATTAAAAAATGCAAAAATGCAAAAATTATGAATGCTATACGAAAAGTGCTGACGTTGTATGCGAATCGCTTGCAAGTAACTGTAAAAAGTATCTCATGTGTATGACTTAAGAATAAATGCTAAGTTTAGTTGTAAGTTGCCTAAACTAATAAATGTATTAGCTAAAAACAGCACATCATTAAATAATTGTGTAGTTTGCTTTGTGCTAAATAAATATTTAAACAATTTTAAATGTACATTAAACAAAATTATTTAATTCAATTATATATTTTTTAGCAAATATTTAATGCATTTTGTAATTGACAAAAAAAAACTTAGTTTTTAGTTAAAGTTTTTTATGAATACTCTAAGAATTAAATTTTGTATTTTATGCGTTATTCCGATATTTATAAAATAGCTGTAAACCCTAGCACGTCGCGATAAAAAAAATTTCATGTAATATTTAACAATCGATTCAAATTTGCGTAACTAAATTGATTTGAACACGAAAGCGGTACAACAAATATAAATAGGTATTATGATCGCTTGAGATAAAGATTGCCGCAAAAGACAAGAAGCATAAAAGACATTTAAAGTATATCAATGTGCTCGTGTAGTAATAAAATAGTAGTTTATTTTTTTACAAAATTACGGTTAGGTGATTTTCCAATGCAAAACAATTGAGTTCCATCTCTACGCGCCATGCAACTAAATATGTAATAAATGTTTTATTTTTACTTTGATGTCACTTGTTGGCGCAAAACTTTGCGAAAAAGCTTTAATTTAATTATTTCCTGTTTTCACACTATTTCACCTCATCTGTCCCTCACATGGCTGTCCAAAAGCTTAAAAAAGCAGCCATGATTTTTTGTTGTCTTTACACTTTTTTGTTGATTAACTTATTTTTTTTCCATGTCCGCGTACAGTGTTTCAAATATCTTTAATTGAATTCAACTTTGTTTCCTTTCACGGCGCCCTTTTTATTTTGTTTCATTTTTAAAAGGCGAATGAATTTAATACAAATCATGTAAAATATTATAGTACTTTGCAAATTGTTTTTTTAAGTTTTTCATAGCAATAGACATAATGAATTAAGTAATTAAGCGAAAATCTTTAAAAAGACATTAATAAAACATTACATATTTTTATAAAATAAATACCGTTATTTTATTTATTCACAGTTCACGTGAAATAGGTGTCGAAATCCATATAAAATTCTAGACCGTGAAGCAAGCATGAAATTTCACAACAATCACGGCAAAGTTGTACTCTGCTCACGCCGTGAAAAGGCTCGCAACATGAGGCTAGCAACATTTTTTCATCGCGGCTCAAAAACAAATGCAGGTAAAATGCCAGTTCGTCGAATTCAAAATTGTGTTCAAATTGAAATTTAGCAAAAATTTTAAAAATCTTAAAAGTAAGATTGCTTGAAATTGTTAACATTTTATTAGAGAGAGAATACTCCAAACGCCGTTTACAGGGCCAAGTTCGCCGAATCTATCGCAGACTACAAATTTAACGGGTGGCAATTGGTTTTTACTGACGGGTCAAAAGGATCCCACACTTATTACGCGGTGGTAAAGGAAAATCAAGAAGTTATCGCGTACGGCCTATAATTTTCATTCTGCTCTATTTTCACCGCTGAAGCAAACGCCATATTACAAGCCGTTCAATACTGCGCCAAAAGTAGGGGTAAACATCCCTACTAATATTATAAATGTGATTGTAAGTTTGTTTGTTACGCTTTCACGCCAAAACTACTTAACCGATTATTACGAAACTTTGTACACATGTTTTTGGAGGTGATAGAAGTAACATAGGATACCTATTGGTGGATAGAGTTCGATATATACATAGATCAAAACGTGGTAACCTTCGGATGTGTATGTACAATATGGGTATCAAATTGAAGCTGTTGGTGAATGCTTTAGTACAGAGTATTTTTCATGCCGCTACGTGACTGGGGTCTCGAGATATAGGTCAAAACGTGGACCCGGGTAATCTTTGGTTGTGTATGTACAATATGGGTATCAAATGAAAGCTGTTGATAAGTGCTTCAATACGGGGTAATTTTCATACCTATTGATGACTAGGGTCTCGAAATATATGCCAAAACGTGGACCCGCCGTGTCTTTGCACCGAATTAAACCAAACTTATGCACATTGTTAAGTAAGTATTGAAAATGGGTTTCGTAAAGTTTGGTTGTAATTCGGAGCAGTGGCAACGGGTACAGCGTTCTTTTGAACCAGCCATAATGTCGCTTACTTTTTTAACGCTTGGGGCGGAACTGAACTGTCAAATTGACAGTGTGAGTTACAATGTGTCAATATTTCTTTTTGATTTGGATGCCATAAGGAGAAGACGTAAGTGCAAAGTGTACAAATTCTTGGTGAATTTTTTTGGAGTGGATTTTGGAACAGTGAATAATTTCTTACGAAATTTGAGAATTTAATGTGAAATTCGAATGTTCAAATGAAATTATGTGTTCGTGGAAAAAAAAATTTTTTCGTTTTTTTTTGAAAAATATAAATGGATAATGGTTAAAAAAGCTCCAATGCTTAATAAAACATATAAATTGAAACGAAAAATTCATGGATGATCAGGAAAAAAGACGATTGTTTCTTAGTTATTCATGTGCGTTGATTTGAAATTCAAAAACAATCTTCTTTTTTCCTGATTTTCAATTTATATTTTATATTTACTCAAAAACAAATAGAAAAACAAAAAATATTGTTTATGCCGAAGCGCTTGAATAAAGAATAAAGAAATAAATAATATGAAAACCATATATTTTCTGTTCTAAACCATATCTATTCTATTTTAGTGTGCCCAGCGAAGCGGGCCGGGTGTGCTAGTATAATATAATTTGCTTCGACAGTTTGTCCTGCTTCCAAGCCATTAAAAACCACAAAAAATCAAGCAAAATAATCGACAGTATCAAAAACATACTAATAACACATCGAAGTAGCATCAACATTATGTGGATACCTGGGCACTCCGGCATCCAGGGTAACACACTGGCAGATACAATTGCCAAAGACATGTCCATTACACCAACAGTCACATCAGAAGTCATCCTACCTAGTATATATCGCTAGGTACACCGACTTATTCATGAACAGAGGCAAACTAAGTTACTTCGTGAATGGTCGTATTATAAACACCATTATTCCAACATCAACCCCAAACGTTCAAAACCTGCCTATCCATCATCGGTACCCACCAACCACATTACCCCATACACACAACTCCGTATTGGGCACACCATAATTATTAGCTTACACCTATTACAGGGTAATACATCCAACACCTGCCCCTTCTGCCCAGCAACAGTCAGTCTACATCATCTACTGGTATCTTGCCCAGAACTTGCTTCTCAAAGGCATCACCGCTTCAGCAACACAGATCCCCTTCTACTTCTAAAAGAAGCCACTGAAGAAAACATCAAAAATATTTACAAATTTCTGAAGGATACCGACCTACTCCATCGTATCTGATTCAACATACATACATCACCAGCCAACCGAAAGCCTCTGCTGCTAGCGCTGCGTTTGCTTAGTTTACTTATAATTTTATTATCATGTAAGCTTTTAAAAATAAAAAATAAATAAAATAAAATTACAAAATTTTTGAGTTTAAGAGAGGAATGCCTAAGTAATGGAAATATCCAAAACTCAAATAAGAGAAAAATGCTTGGTTTCATCGCCTCAAGCAAGTTTCTTTCAATTTTATTATTGAAATTATTTTTTTATTTAAAAGCTTCATCACTTTTTATTTAAAACTTTCCCGATTTAATCTTACTCTTTGCTCATTTTTGGCAAAATGTCTATTAAACGATGAATTCTCTTCCTACATAAGCAGTTTCCTCTCAAAATAGCAGTTTTCCTATACAGTTAGCCTTCAAGTAAGTCCACACTAGATACATCTGTAATATCATATTTCCGCTATTGGCTCATTGAAATAACGCAAATTACAATAAAATGGTGTTTTATAAAGGGTGGTAAAGTTTCAAGGGCCGGTGTTGATTTTGAATAAAATACAATTTTTTTAGAAAATTATTATCATTTCTCTTTATTATGATAATATCGATACGGCTCAATTACGTATGGAAAAAAATATCGGCCAAATGGCGCCGCAGCCTCGGCGACACACCTCCATCCGATGGTCCAAATTTTCAATGACGCTGAGGCATAATTGAGGTTCTATGCCGTTAATGTGCCGAATTATCTCATCTTTTAGCTCTTGAATTGTTGCTGGCTTATTGACGTACACCTTTTCTTTCAAATAACCCCAAAGAAAGAAGTCCAACGGTGTCAAATCACATGATCTTGGCGGCCAATTGACATCGCCGCGACGTGAGATTATTCGGCAATGAAATTTTTCGCGCAAAAAAGCCATTGTTTCGTTAGCTGTGTGACAAGTGGCACCGTCCTGTTGAAACCACATATCGTCCACATCCATATCTTCCAATTCGGGCCATAAAAAGTGCGTTATCATCTCACGATACCGAACACTATTCACAGTAACTGCCTGACCGGCCTCATTTTGGAAAAAATACGGCCCAATGATGCCGCCGGCCCATAAACCGCACCAAACAGTCACTCTTTGTGGGTGCATTGGTTTTTCGGCAATCACTCTTGGATTACCATTCGCCCAAATGCGGCAATTTTGCTTATTGACGAATCCACTGAGGTGAAAATGTGCCTTATCACTGAAGTTGATTTTCTTTGATATGCATTTTGATATGAACGCCCGTTTTCATAATAAGCCTGAATAACTTTAACGCGTTACTCGATTGTCTATCTTTCCATGGTTCAACTTGAGTTAGTCTGAAATTGAAAAATGTTAAATGAAATGCAGAAAAAAGCTTGACGTTTAGGTGTGGTTCACATTCAACATCGGCCTTTGAAATTTAACCACCCTTTACATAACAAAGGAACGTAAAAATTATCATCTGCACTGCATATTTAAAAAAGGTTAGATTAGGTTACAACTTACTCTGCTCTAAATCTGGTAGGAAAACACGTGGCCGCCGCTTCACCGCTTCGACTTAACAGTATGAAGCTATGGACGACCCGGCGGTTCGGTCACACTTCTATACTACATACTATGAGTAGTTATAACCAAGAAATGAATTACTCTTTCCCGAAACCCACCTTCGAGAGGCTCTTCAATTCTAACATCCCGTCAAGAAGAGAGTGGTAAAGTCAAAGACCATGAAGAAGAGGGAAAATAAATTTTTACACGGATGGATCCAAGCTAGAAAATAAAGTAGGCTGTGGAGTTTTTTCTAAGGAATTGGGATTAGAATTATCTGTCCGACTTCCGGGCTACTGGAGCGCCTACCAGGCAGAAGTCCTAGCCATAACTGTTCTAGAGGTAACTGTGTACCTTAACACACAAGCCCTAACAATAACTACGATAAATATCTTCTCGGACAGCCAGGCGGCCTTCAAATCAATGGAGGCAGTTATAATAAGATCAAAGGCTGCTCAGGAATGCCTGGCAGCTTTAAATGATATTAGCACTGCCTTCAAGTTCAGCCTTATATGGGTTTCGTGACATAGAGATATTAAAGGAAATTGCAAGCGTACTAATCTTTCACTTCATGAAAACAGAGGCAACATTGGAACTCGTATGGCAACTTGCCTAGGATAAAAAATAATATTCTCCCGGAGGTCAATAGATCATGGACAGAAGAAAATACATGTGTTACAGCCAGGTTAATTTGGCTGCAAATAGATAAGAGAAGATCTCGTCTCAAGAGAGAACATCTCGAAGGTCGTTGCTTGTGTCACTGGTCAAGGCCGTTAGGTAGGCACTCTTCTAGACTAGGAATATTTTCGCATGAATACTGCAGAGGTTGTAAAGACGAGGAAGAGAAAGAATCATTAGAACACTTTCTTTGTAATCGTCCAGATTTAGCTAGGAATAGAGCAAGGTTGTTGGGAAAATACCATTTTTTATCTTTTTTTAACTTTTTTTAATCTTTTACCGAACTATCCCAAGTTGGGATAAAACCTATCCTACGTTTCGTAAGAGAGTTGAACTGGTTCCTTTAAAGCTAACAATAAGGGTACCATTGTGTAACATGGTAACACCCACAACGGACCTACATGGTCTAAGTGAGTTTGGCTACTTAAGGGGGGAAGCTGGTCTAGAATTTTGAAAAAATCGAAAAATTTTTTTTTGTCTTAAAAGGTGCTTTAGGGTCTTAGAAATAATATACCAAATGAGGGATGCCAGCAAAAATGTCTAAATGCCCAAATTTTTCATTCGACGGCAGTGCCTCGCAGGTATGCCCCGAATGCTACTTACAACTTTAAACGCGTTTTTCTCGAAATCACTTTTTTTAAACTGGCCGAAGACATAACTCGAACAAATCTTTACCGATTCTTACGAAATTTTGACAATACATTCGAAATACCTTTCTCCGGAGACGTACGTAGGATTTTTTATTTATATTACATAGTTTTTTTTTTAATCAACAATTTTATGTCGTTCTTTATAGTGAAAATTGTAACTTTTTGTTCAAACGTGCACCATTTCGCGAAAAAACAAAATATCGAAAAAATCGTACGTACGTCTCTTTCTGTTGTTATATAGAAACTAAAAAAATTTTATTTTTTGATCCAGGACAAAAATTAAGGAATTTACGTCTTCGGCAATGGACCCACTAGAAAAAAAGGCGCCTTAGGAGAACTGCTGGACAGCGGTCATTTTGAAATTAATTCAGACGAAAAATTTTGTATTTGTACCATGAAAGCTATATTATTAAACCTATTTCACAGATTTTCGATTGATTCCTTTGTTGAGTCAAAATAAATTCATAAAATATGCCCATTTTTTGCGCTCTAGACCAGGGGGGAACCCTTAAGCCGACTGCCACAAAAGCCTAACCTAACCTACAAAAGGTTAAAAAGGAACTAAACTATATCAACTTAAACAAAATGTTATAAAAATTCATATCACAAAAATAAATATAGAATGAAATAAAGGGTATTTCAAAAGTGACGCCTAGATGTCAGTAGTTAATAATTCTTAGAAGATACCCTTTGTATGTCATCTTTGACATTTGTCAAGTGGACAGATGTACAACTTTACACGATAGAGCAACGCGAACGGTTGTTCGGAAGCTACCCAGAGGATACGTTGTGAGCTGCTTGATCCATATGCAGAAGAATCGTCCTGGCCACTTCCAAGTGAATGGCGGCCAGTAACTTTCCCCACTTGCGTGGACTTCTACACATGGAACCATCCTCCAGACTAGCAACCACGGACTACTATTTGTTCCCCAATTTGAATAAATGATTGGCGGCGAAAAGATTTTATTCAAGCGACAGGTCATTGCAGAAACGAATGGCTATTTGTCAGACAGAGTTGCTCGACAGAGTTGGACAAATTCTATTATTCGGAAAGGATCAACAAACTAGAACAGCATTGGACGAAGTGCATAAATCTAAAAGGAGACTAAGTCGAAAAATAAAAAAGGTTTACCCCAAACAATTCCTTCCCACGACAGTCGGTTCTACGTTACCCGAGCGATCCGGATTTATATCCGACCAAGGACTGTCACTCCAGCAGCATTCCCCGTACATGTATGGGGAATGTTTATGATGCTACAACAACAACAACCTCAAGCAATTAAGGTTTTTATTTTTGTTCGTACTTTTCGAACGACCTTCATATATACCCTCTATTCTTATCTATTACATGTTATCATCACATTACGCTTTTGCTATTATCAACGCCATTTTCGAGCCATTTGAGACTCGCACAATACGAGTATAGTACCAAAATCCAATGGGCTTTAAAACCAATGAGGCAAAACTTTTGATTGCAGTTAGCAAAAAAATTGTTTGCCTTAATATCAAATAACCACTACCATTCAAATAATTTATATAAACTTAAACAATAAACTTTTTATTTTAGCTGCACAGTATTTGCCATGTAATAGAATATAAACTTTTATCATGCAGAATTTATGGTGAATCTTATTACAACATAAACAATGCAAGTGGAAATGATCAAAAAACAAAAACAAAGGTGTAATTTAAGATAAGATAAATATAAATAAATAAATTCCTGAATAATCTCACAGTCAAGACTTTTATTTGGAAATGGCAAGTACTAAGTGAGTCATTTCCAACAGGAATTTCAAGAGTAGTCAAAAGAAATACTATAATTTGAAATAATTTTATTTACAGCCAAAAATTTTTTTGCTGTTTAGTTACCAAAAATGTTTTAAAGTGTGCTTATACATAGAAGAAGTTTCGGAATTTGGAACTATTAACAACACATAACTGAATTAAATTTGTGAATTCACCTTTGCACCCACACCACAGCTAAAAATTATCAGCTTTCTTGTTCTTAAACTTAAATGTATAGCTATTTGCATATGTCTTCGTACAATATATGTTTGTACTTTAGCTGCTGCAAGGACGAGACCCAAACATAGTCATAGCTTTGTAAAAATTTCATGTTTATGTTATTTAAATCTGAAGTAATTTCAGTTGTCTTTCTTTGCCTCCGCTATAGTTGCTGTTTCAGCACCATCGGAAGCGCCATTCGCAACAGCTGACTTTTCATTTCCGCCATCGGCTAGAGTTTTGTTTTTAGATCCAGTATATGGACAGCTGCCTCCTTTGCACTCAAATGGAAATTCCGGAACATTCTTTATCACATTGCCCTGAGCATCCTTTTTCTCCCAAGGATTCCAGTAGCGTTGTATAATTGGTAGTACTATAGGCTGGAAAAACTTGTGCCAAATGTAGAGTAACACGGGAATGATGAAGCAGGGCACACACACCATTTCGGCTAATTGTAGTTATTTTACGGAAAAGGAATGCAATTGGTTTCCGGTAATTTGTATAGTCTGCTTGACCGAAACAGTCAAAAACTACGCAAGACGGTTTTTAGAATATTTGTACTCCAAAAAGTATTAAAGACGTAAATTTTAATTGAAGTAATCAAAACAAATTAAAAAATGACAGCTTGTTTTTTTACCTTTGCTTTGTTCGATTTTCCCGATAGATGGCGCTGAGTGCATTGTGGTTGACAGCTGTACCGCATG
This sequence comes from Anastrepha obliqua, assembly GCF_027943255.1. Lineage (NCBI taxonomy): Eukaryota > Metazoa > Arthropoda > Insecta > Diptera > Tephritidae > Anastrepha > Anastrepha obliqua. Next base: position 92,813,372 of record NC_072893.1, on the reverse strand, counting down.
ACTGCACTAAGGTGCGAAAAGTTGTAATTGTATGCTTCTGGCAATTTTCAACAGCTGCTTTGGTGGAAAAAAAAGAAGCGAGTTAAGTTATTGAAATATTTGCATCTGAAATCTACACATTTGTTAGAAGTCTTCGCGATAATATTAGAACAAAATATCGTTACAACTGTCTTGGACTTTTTCTCCTAACCCCTTTGGTTGTCTCTTTATTTATGCATACACATACGTTCTGCGGCAATATTCTTTATGATGCTTGCCGTACATTTTTTGCCTAGTAATTTTTATTTGCCCCATAGTTATCAACTATTTACGTCCAGAGTACTCTTCTACCAACTGGCACAGACCCTCCACAGTTTTTAGTAAGCAGTTTTTAGACTGCTTTTTTGAACATCTTCCATTTAGCATTTGTGTTATACGGGAGCATCGGACAGTGTTCTAGCAGATACCAAACACCTCCATATATCATTATTTTGTTTGGTAAATACACAAGAAATAAATATTACTATACTTACCAAACTTCAGGTCGCGACAAACGATTTGAATTGTCCCTCAGTTGTCTCAAAGTTGACCGATGTTCTACATTGAAAGAGTGTTTTTTTCTTACTAATTACTCTTTCAGTAGTATCCTAGGCAGACGGTGATGCTAATCGAGATTAACTACTTCATTGGGAATATTCACAGGAATTCAGTGCAACTAATGCGGATTGGCCATTCGACTTAGTTCTCATAATTTAAGTAGAATGGGCAACATTTGCGAAAAATTACAGTAATAATAAATAAATAATAATGTTAAGTATGAAACTTTTGAAAAGGAAAACAAGACACACTGGATGCAATGTTAGTTTGCACTAACTCGTTCGAAATTATATTAATTGTTTTGATATTTCGGATCAGTGTGATAAATTGCAATTTAAGATTTTTGACGTGATAACGTCTTATAATTCGATGTAGCCGGCTGGACGCACCAAAAAATGCGGCGTTACCTTGCTTGAACTGCAAGCGAGAGCGCGGAAAGAACGACAAAGAGGCACAATCGGCCCCCGCGTTCGGCAACGTTCGACATCTGGCGCTCTCCTAGTTGAGTGAGCATACATAAATATGTATGTATGTATATGCGCATATGTATATAAATTCACATATTTGTATTTGCATATGCCTTCTTCCTGTGTGCATGGTAATGAACCAATTCTCTGTTGAGAATAGGACCGACTTTACAGACAACTTCTTTTATTTTAATAAATAATTATTTCTTAGCATCAGGGCAGCTAATACCCGTATCTGTAATAGATCATTATTTTTACGCGTGTAAAGAAAAATGTCAAAGTAAAAACTAAATAAAATGGATGCAGGCAAAGAAAACAGGTTTGTAGACATAATTCTAATAGAATTGTAATATTATTAATTATGCATTCATATTACAGAAAACACGTTTATCCATAAACGCTTTGTCCTCTTATTATAAAATGTATTATCGAATTTCGCATGAGTATTGCTGCCATATTTTTTTGAAACCTCAGTAGACCTCGTTTACGGATTTCCTACAAATGTCTGTTACTGGCATCAAATTATGCAATTAAATTAACTATTGCTTCTCCTTGTAATTTCTTCATATCGCGAATAATAATTAAACAAATCAAAATATTCCACCACAGCAGTTTCTATGAAGAAAAACCTTTCAAAACGGTCTGATTGTCAATTTTGCAAGAAATCCATATGTAAACGGGTAGACTGATTTTGCGGATTTCTTCGTAATTAATGCATATGTGATCGTACTTTTATTACTCAACTTGAACACTAATGGCATGCATTCTTGACTATTTCAAAACGATATTTTGCTAAATATTCCTAATAATTTTAATATTTCAATAACAAAAAAGAAAAATAACACTAAACGCGCGATGAAAGTCAAAGTTGGTAAATAATTTCTGGAATATTAATATTGCGATCAAAACGCGTCGATTGGTACCCATATAGACTATTTTTGGTCAATTTTGGAACCCCTTAAAAAACGAAGCAAAGTTTATTTCGGATGAGTGGAAACATTTCCGGCGACTTTTTTCCAGTTGAAACTCACGCAAGGTTTAATATATATTTAAGTAATTTCAAGTAATGCAAACATTTTTAAAAATTACTTAATCAGTTTATATTAGCGCACTGCAACTCTGCTTACTCGTTACATTGAATCGTTGAAAGTTTTCTGCCAACAGCTGTCACTCGTTTTGTGCATTTGAACCCGTTTGGATATTATTGCGCTTGGTTGTCGCTTCGAGGCGATATTTGCAATTTGTTTTTTTTGTGAAATAGTTGGCGTTGAATGAGTAATGTTTTCAAAATTGTTTTTATATGTCATATGTTTTAATTAAAAAAAAAAAAACCAAAAAGTCTAGAGCATTGCAGGACGGTCTTTTCGGGACAAAAACAATTGTAAAACGCGAGTGCAGTGAAGTGTTATGGTGTTTTTGGCAGAGCAAGTACCAAAGGAAAAGGTTCAAATTGAAAAAAATACCCATAAATTTAAAAGCAAAAATTATAAATCACGCAATTTATTCAGAAGGAGCAACATATTAATCGAGAAATATTAATAGAATATAAAAGTTTTTAAGTGGCACAGGAGAACAGGCAATTTTGTTTTCAACCTCAGTACAAAACGGCGAGAGTAGATAATTGGATTAAGCGGTATAATAGGGAGCTGAACAATGTGGAGCCCAACGCACATACAAGTCACTGGTGAGTAAATTCGTCATTAAACTGGGAAATATACAATTTTTGTTTTAATCTGTTCTCATTACAAAGTTTTACCAAATCACTGCTCCCACTGAAGGTTATAGTCCGTTTTCATAAAAATTGGCTAATTACATATGCACATATGTGTATGATTTTAGAGCATTTACTAGCTCCGAAACTTGACCAAGTGGTGATTGACGCCCCATGTTTCGAAAAATAGCAGTCACCAATCCACGATTCCGTTCTTGCAAAGTTCTTATGAAAAAATTCCTATGAAAATTATGCATATTTTCATACCTTCAATAAAAAGAAATCTTGGTTTTTCACAAACGACAACAGCTCCCATTGTTAAAGCTACTGTTCGTTGCTGTGTGGCAGCGCGTTATTGACATAGCTAACTGCGTCAGTGGTCGACTCACTATCGTCGTTGTCAAGTAAGCCATTGGCTGACGGAATTGTGAGCAACCACTTTCTTTATGCATAAATATGTATGTATATACTTTGTACATAACATCACCTTACCAACACACAGCGTCGCTAGCGGAGAACAGGTTTTCAGAAAGCCATCAGTACTCAGTCACAGAAGCAACGGGCACGAAAATAAGTTTCAAATTTTAATAAAAACAAACCTCGCCGCACAAGGTAAATCAGACTTAATAAAAAAATCGTGAATTGCACCAAATGTAAACGCGCTCTGCAAATCGTATTAAAAGCACATAGCAAAATGAAAAACAACAGTGTTGACCGAGTACGAACACAGCGCTATGGTTATTATGTTGGAATTTGCTTGTACTAGTGCTTATGTTTGTGCGGCATTACTGTTGGTATGTCATTAAGTTTCTTACATATAGTATTAATATGTAACACGGCGATGCTAAACTAAAACTTAAACTTGGCTTAAAAGCTGACAACTCGTAGTGACCGGTACGTTTAGTGCTCAACTTTGGACGCCCGGTAAATTTCTGTTTTAATTTCACTTTTTATATACTCTTTTTTTTTGATAAATTTTTTCAATGTGCAAAATAAAACGCAAATAAAAAAATAAAAAATGTATTTTCGATTTCGTGCACAAGTATGCTCGTTTGTGTATAAATATGCATATAAGTAGATTAATTAAGCACGTTTTTTCTGAGATTGAGGCATTTCAGATTGAACTCGCAAAGTTGAGCGAGGCACTTCAGAGTGGTTCATGTGCCACTTTCTACATTGTGCCATTGTTCTCGACAAATGTGTTGTGCTTACATGAATTTATGGCAGCAGCCACACATATGCATACATGCATGTGCTTATGTACATACATACATATTTACAATCAAATTGCTTTGTTTTGCCCCAATGCACCTCAATGCTGGTGCCGAGCAGTACCAGCTGCCTGCGCCATCGGCATTAAAACATTACTATTTGCCAAAGCGCTCATCACTCGCCACCTGTACATACAAATATGATGTATATTTGTACCCATACGATTACTAATGTCACGTGACGGTAGTTGCTTTGGTTCTCTGGCGTTCAGCAGATTTCACTTTATTTTTACATGCAACTGCCGACTTTGACTGAATTTGGCTCAACATTTGTTTTTACGTGCTGAATTCCAATGAACTTAAAACGAAAATTCATTGAATAAGAAACAAAGAAAAAACCGTTAAAACAATTTTTAGCAACAAATCCAAAAATAGTTCACATACTGCAATCGTATTGGAGCGTAAATTCTTAACCAAGAGATGTGGTGTCAGCACGAAATTTGCTAGCTATGGCTGAAATTGAAATAATTTGCAATTTCATTTTACTCTGAAACCTAAAATATGTTGTAGTAAGGATAATTTCAAATTCATAACAAATATCCATACATATGAATTGAAATTAGAAGGATTGCTAGTAACAGATGTAATGTGTTGTCTGAAATATACAATAGTTGTAAAAATATGTGACTAGAATGACCTTGTACATGTGTATATTCACCATAGTCGGTTCTGCGTTACCGGAACGACCCCCGGGCAACTTTTGTTGGTTTTATAATTACATATATGTGATTTATTCAAAACCAGCATAATTTAATGTGATTATTCTTTACTCGACGAGGTCGCTGTTAAAATGAATTATACTATTGTAATTTCACTGATTTCTTATATTGATTATATTGAAAAATGTTGCGATGTCTTCTACAATAGCTGAATATCATCTTTGAAGTGGCCTAATGAGAATTTTGCCGATCTTCTGATGGAATTTTCTTCCTTTTGTTTTTAACTTTTTAGTTATCTTTCGTATTTTCTGCGTGCTGATTAAGCTAACAGCATTCATCTGCTTGATATGAGTCATTCAAAATTAAATCGATATTCTACACGCAACTATGAGCTTATTACTCACTAAAGATTCCTCTACTTATTTACGCTCGTTATGGCAATACAATAGCGCGTCTACTCGACAAAATAAAATTCCCATGAGATAAGATAAGCATTTCATGCTTTAAAACGTGTGCATTACAACAAAACATTATCTGTTTATATGTATTCCTATGCCCATAGCATTGTTTATGAAGCTTAAGGACATACTTATATATACATAGATTCTACTGTTGTTGTAATTGAGTGGTTGTTGTATAAGTTTACTAGCCCTGCTAAGCATGGTGAAGTCATCGGTCGTCATTGTCAATCTCCTCTAACGATAGGCTGTTTCGATGGTGTGGTTCCAGAGGAAAAGGCGTGTTAAATGAGTTAGTGGCTTATGTGGGCACGTGAATAGGTGGTTAGTGTCGTGCGGGGTGCCTTCACATGCCGGCCATATTTTGAGTATGTCGGGGTTTGATTCTGGATAGGTAGGTGTTTAACCTGCTACAGTATCATCCTCATGGCAGCCAGTTTCACATACCGAATCACTCGGGGGGTTTTGCGACTATAAGTTTTTAAGCTAGTAAAAACTGTGTGCAAGCCATCGGCATGACTAATGCAAACGCAGATTAAAAAGGAGGCAACATTTTACTGATTGTGCTTTTGTAGGTAAATAACATACATATCTACATATGTACTCGTATACTATCAACACTAAAAGTACATATTTAGTTGATGCAAACTATTTTCTTATAATGCACTGTGAGGTGAACTTTTGTTCAAGTCTTGAGGCCTTTATTATTCATAATTTTATTTTTTTGGCAAAGTGACATAAGTGAAGATTTGGCAAACCTCACATTGCGAAATATCAAACTTCCATTTACATATAAAAGTGCACTCAAGGTGTCTATATATTTCAATGACATTTCTAATGTAAAGTGGAGCACTTAGGGTCAGTCATATAAAAAGTTGATTTCAGTTTTAGGGTGAGCAAAAATCAAATCAGAGTAAAATTGTACGTAAAATAATTAATTGCGAGATATTCAATTATTTAGTAATGCGTTCATGTAAGCGCAAGCTGTTTTTTTTCTTTAAGGAAAGATGTGTTTGTTGGTTAAATTGTGTGTATTAGTTTTATTGATTTAACATTTTTATTAATACATTTACGAAATTATTACGAAAATAATTTTTTTGCGAGACATTTTTTAAAGCTCACTTCGCTTATTGTTTGCGAAAAATATATCCAATTAAATGTTTTGGTTTTTTTAAGATTCTGCCTGGACTCTTCGTTTCTCAAGCATTGCCAATGATTTGGCCAGAATTTATTAGATGTTTTAGTTAATTTTAGCTAAAGTTGTTGTACAGTGGCTCCGAGGCCATTTACGCCACGTTATTGGCGCCAGTTTGCATAAATTTGACTCGCTAACCCTTTCTAGAGTTTATAGGTCTCTCCAGACGCATCAGTCAAGCCATTATTCTATTGAAGAATTATTTCCATTTCACGGTGGTTCTCTTAAAAACTCTTTAATTTTTTTTTTCAAAAAAATCGATATATGCCGTTGTTGTACTGTTGCCGTTTTGACATTCGTGCAACGTTTAGCCGATCCTGTGTTGTGTTTTTTTGTTTAAACGGGACTTATTATTTAATTTGGTCCATCTTATGCTTTAACTTCTATGCATCTTGGCAATCTATCTCGGTGTAACCAACGAATTGAGTTTCTCAAAAACGAATTTTCGACTTTTCATGACAATAATACAGGGACACCTTACGTTAGTCATATAAGTGCCAGAGAACCACCCTGGTAAGGTACCTATCGATTTCGTAGTATATATCAACTCAATGGAGCAGTTTTCTGGTTTCGTCAAATGCCAGGTTATTTAGTTTGGGGCAATATTGAATAAATGTATTCTTTCTTTCCGGCACATCAGACATAAGTTTGCCCCTGTCTCCGAGAAAACTATTTGACTTGACTTTATATATCCAATTGCAGCAACTCCATTTGACTATTTATTTATTTTTTATTAATTTTTTTTATAATAACCATATGACTCAAAGATTAAAATTTTGTAAAAATAAAAAAAAATCAACAAATTTTCATCAAACTTTCAAACTTTTTTTTATCAGAATTTTCAGAGTTCTTCAATCACAAACATATAACTCAAACTTCAAAAGATTTAAAAGCATTTCATCACAATTTCAATATAACTCAATAACAACGATATAACTCGAAGTTTTAAATTTTGTAAAAAATTTGAAGAAGTTTAGTCAAAATTTAAAACTTTTTAATTAGAAATTCTGCAATAACAACCATATAAATTAAATTTTCAAATTTTGTAAAGTATTAAAAAAAATAGTCAAAATTTCAACGTTTTTAATTAGAAATTTTAGAATTCTGCAATAACCACTATATAACTCAAACTTTCTTTACTCACTTACTTTCAACTCACCATTAGAATGAACTAAGATTTATTACCTTAATATATATATATAATTGGCGCGTACACGCTTTTTGGGTGTTTGACCGAGCTCCTTCTCGTATTTGTGGCGTGCGTCTTGATGTTGTTCCACAAATGGAAGGACCTACAGTTTCAAGCCGACTCCGAACGAACAGAAATACCTACACTCAATACTAATATAAAAAAATTAATCCCGCCACCATCAGTGCAACAGAAATTGCTTTTGTCTTCTCATTTGAAGTTTTAAATTCATGTCAATATTTAAACAACTACTTTATTCTGTCTAAAAATATAATGTGTCCGTAATTTTTTTTTCAAACACTGAAGCTTATTATTCTGAGCTTTGTACGAAGCTGGGGGATGCAGCAGTTGTTTGGTAAATATTTTTCGTACGAAATATACTTATACATGAACAAAAGCAAAAAATTATGTATTAATATGCTTATTCTTATACACACGCATATTGAACAATGCATACTTTATCAGTAAAATTTGTTTTTGTTTCAGCTTCAACTCAGTAGCTTGCTATTTATCAAGTTTAAGTCTAGTAATTCAAGTTCATTATTATTCCATTGTATTATATTTGCCATTTAAGTTCGTACATACATGCGCATATGTATGTGTGTGCATGTGTATCTTTGTTTATTAATATTTCTCTACCAGTTATGACTACAGAACAGCTGTCCGAAAGTAGCAAACACAAGTGAAAAACAGCTCTGCGAAAACTCAATGAATCATTTAATTTTTTTATTTTTTCTTTATTTTTTAATTCTTTATTTATTTTGTAATTTTTTCTTTATTTATTTTTTTTTCTTTAATTTTCTATTTAAGTTAAATTATTGTATTAAAAAACTACATACTGCGAATCACTGTTTTTTTCTTTCCTGTAAAAAGTATAGTTACATATGCGTCCAGAAATCAAAAATTATCACTCGTATGGCGTTGCTCTACGCAATATCATTTTTTTGATAGAGAACTATACTGATAAATATTTCTGCAAGACTTGTTATGGATGTTATTAATTTTTCAGAACAATGTTACAGTTAACTGTAATTTTTACCGATCTACATACCGCTTTCGCAAACACACGCGAAATAAAGTTATCTCCAGCTTATCAGGGCACCAAAATTGATGAGATTTTATTTATTTTTTCAATTAAAAATGCATGCTAAGTAATAAATAGAAATGAGTTCCACATAAACACTTTCCATGATCTTTTCACGAATTTTTGTTGAAACGTCAATAATTGATTTTCAAGGTGTTTGCTGGCGTAAGCCAGTGATTTAACATGGAAATGAGAACAGTTGCGTTGAATAACTGGATCTGCTAGAGCATACATAGCTTGATCTTAAACGACAGTAACCGATAGTTACCAAACACCAGTCATTGTAGACGAAGAGCCTCAGTTGCCTCTGGAGATACTCACTGGATATTTTAGCAGATTAACTTTCTACACCATCTAACAACTATCTATCGAAACAAGTTGGTCTATCGGCACACCAATAGACGACCAAGACAAAACAGATAGACAGCTACTGGATCGGACAGTGTACAGACAGGCTATAAACGACATTCATCGGGAGACCCTTACCACCTTCTTAAGCTCCCGACCCCCGAATGCCGTTATCGGAGTCCAACCACCACCAATCGCAGACGAAGAGCTCCAACTTCCCCGAGAGTCGCGCGTAACCTCAGCACAATTACGTTCTGGATACTGTAGTAGGTAAAATTCCTACTTATCCAGAATCGACCCCGACATACTAAGCATATGCCCGGCATGTGAAGACACCCCGCACGACACTAACCACCTTTTCACATGCCCATCAAACCCACTCATCTAAAACCCCTCTCCCTCTGGGCCCAACCTGTCGCAACAGCTAGTTTCCTGGGCCTACCGTTAGATGAGCTAGACGAAGACGACCGGTGATTACACTACACTGACAGGGCAAAGTTACTGTTACAACAACAACGACAAGTTTGTTAATCTAACGGGTTTTAATAGAGCTTAGTATGTTGCTCCAACAACTAAAATAATTAGATGATTAACTTCCGATAACTGTGAAACCTCTACTACGTTCGTTTGACTAGTATCTAAGGTATTGGAGCTTTCTGCATGAAATCTCACTGACTATTAGATTTTCGATAATTTCGAGACCTTTTTGTTTGATGTTTCATGCCCGAGGTTTCGAACGCGGACACTACCAAATGTTGGTTATGCACCAACCCATTCGGTTACGGCTACGGCAATTATATATTTTTTGAACGAATAAGAGTAGCGATAATATTGTCAGCCTTGAAATCCCATCTCTGTTGCCACAAAGTGCTAGTGAAGTGGTATCTCCCCCTAACTAGGAACCACACTCACCCTTAAATCATATACAAAATAACTTGGAGTTATTATAGGCAGTAAGCTGACTTGCGGCGGCCGCCGTAGCCGAATGGGTCGGTGCGTGACTATCATACGGAATTCACAGAGAGAACGTAGGTTCAAATCTCGGTGAAACACCAAAAAATTAAGAAAAACATTTTTCTAATAGCAGTCGCCCCTCGGCAGGCAATTGCAAACCTCCGAGTGTATTTCTGCCATGAAAAAGCTTCTCATAAAAATATCTGCCGTTCGGAGTCGGCTTGAAACTGTAGGTCCCTCCATTTGTGGAACAACATCAAGACGCACACCACAAATAGGACGAGGAGCTCGGTCAAACACCCAAAAAGGGTGTACGCGCCAATTATATATACAAGCTGACTTGCAGGTTGAATGTAGTGGGATGAATTACTGCAACATTCTCCTAGTCGAAAACTAAGCTGCTGCAACAAAATCACGTCGTTTGTAGCCGAACTATGCATTTTAACTGTCATGCAACAAAGAAGATAATAGTTAGCTATGCAGCGATTAAGGCAGTAACTGCCCCTCATTGATGATGGATATTGCGGGTCAGAAGATCAGCGAAGCAGTGCATCACGAGAAAGATGTGAAGTCTATGCGTTGAAACAAACTAGAGTCTCGCAGTCTGTTCTATTTGAAATAAGTACCAATCAGCCAAGTTAAAGTAAAGTTCTTTCGCGACGATCAGGACACACTTTAAAAGTACAGGTTGGCTGAAAAGTGAATTTTTAAATGAAATTAGTTGTTTTTATTCAATATAACCTCCTCCAACTTGAATAAGCTCATTTCAATGTTCCGCCAAAAATTTTTTACCATCCCTGTAATGATTTTCTGATAGATCTTCAAAAAACGTTGTTCCCCATCCTTTTGTTGAATTGGTAGCGAATGCGACTCTTGCTTTCTGAACAGCTTTTTTTAAAGTAATTCTTCATGTGAAATATGGTGGAGTACTCATTCTGTTGGGATGCCAATGCTATAAGCACATTGTTCAAACATCAAATCAAGTCAGTAATTTATTGAGATACGATTATTATTATTTCTTAACTGTAAAAAACAAGACTGATACATAAAAAGTGTTGCAACAAGAGTTAAAACTTTGGTATATGGATCGAAATGGTTCCTAAAGTACCTTGATATTGATGCTCGGGATTCTGCCAGAAAAAATGGGCTAGAAATCGATTATGTGAGCGGCTTAACTACGTATAAGTAAATAGCATACTATTCCTAGAATTTTTCTACTACCAGCAAGGCTGGGAAGATTGATGAGCTTTAGAATACTATTGTATGGGTGAAGATCATATATCGATTCCAATCGGAAGTCTCTTAAGGCAAAAAGTTAAAACTGTTTTTGAATGAATTCTTTGGAATGTCAGCAAAATAAATATCAATGAATAATTAAAACGTTTCATTTTATCCGTTCGTTTATTTGAACAATTCGGGCTTCTTTTTAAATTACAATATAATTATTGAATTTGCGATTACTGCCTTACATATGTATACATTAGGGCGGGTCGATTTAAAAATTTCTGTGAAAATCGTATTCTAGGGATCAAAATAAGAAACTTTGCCGAAGGAACCATACCTCTAAAACGAATTCTGATGTCCCCCAATTTGGGTCGAACGAAAAATCCCACTTTGACCCATTTAGAGTGCTCCAATCGAGTCCAAATGTATGACCGACCCCCACTAACTTTGGACGGCCGATCCACCCATGCCAGTGGCGCACCCCTTGGAACTCCCCTGGGGGGTTCCCCATAAAATCATTTCAAAATATCACCATTTTTGGCCTTTACATGAGAAAAGAAACTAAAAAGTTCGACCCAAATTGGGGGACATCAGAATTCGTTTTAGAGGTATGGTTCCTTCGGCAAAGTTTCTTATTTTGATCCCTAGAATACGATTTTCACAAAGCAATGGGCGATTTTTTTGCCTCCCCACAAATCGACCCGGCCTAGTATACATAAACTAAAATATTAATTATCATCCTACACAAATGCTTTAAAAGTGCACCTAAGTTTCCAAAATTGAGATAAACACAATTAACTGTAAAATTAAGATTCAGAAAAAAATTGGCCCTAAAATAATAGGCCCATTAAATATTTATCATTAGCAGCTTTTACACGTTCACCGTTGAACTAAGCGCACACGTTTCAAGTTGAATGTGCGCGTTTTGCCGTTGCATGCCACAGACAGTTTGCTTCTTCTCTTCTTTTTTAACACCTTTCTTTACTTTACCTCAATTCGTGCACACCGTTATTGGTAGCTGATGTATTTTGTTGACCTATTTTTTTTGTTTTTTTTTTAACTTACAAAATAATTTTTTTTTTTTCACTAAACCACTCTTTCTTTGAACGTATTTTAGCGGTTTTATTTTGGTGAAACTCTGACATATTCGAAACGAGGAAAGTGTGTGTTTGAATTGTGAAATTTGTAGACGCATCATTGTGACGTTGGTGTTTGTTTGGTCTCTATATATAGAGACATTTATAAATATTTATTATTCTTGAGTAGTACAAATCTTTGGATGTCATTGAACTTTGAGATTTTGTTTAAATATAAAGCAATTTGAACAAATCGTTTTATATTGTTATTGTTATTGTTATTATTATGAACGTTTAATAAAAAAAAAAATAATATATTGCTATTTTACACCTATGGATTATGTTAAAAAGCTCTGTTAAAACAGAAAGGTCAGGTGGTGACCGCGAATTTCTCTGTATCGTCTCAGCCTTACCGGATTTCTTGTCATCACGCCCACATGTCAAGTTGCCCACATCAGAAAACGGCCCACGTTAGGCAAGGCAAAGATTGGCATGCCAGAACAATACCAAATTTGGTTGTGGTCACGAAAATTTGTGGCAGTGTCTCACTTAGGCATAAATTGGAATCCCTAACTGATTTGTAGAAGGGCATCCGGAGTATTACCGAAGTTCGGTTTTCGAACTTGCGCCTAATGAGGCAGATGTGCGGAGATACCTTTCGGGACTTGGGCCTAGTTTGGCTGCCTTATTAGGCGCAAATTTGGAATGCGGTCTGCCTTATTTGCGCCTAATCACCGCCTTGCCAAAATTTCTAGTCGGGAAGCCAAATCCGAAATTTGAGAGATGCCAGGACACATTTAGTAAAAAGTGCAAATTGGACGTTATGTGCATTGGAGAGATGTTACAAAATGCAACGTTGCATCAGAAAAACTTCTTTCAAAATCTGAATCGGATTGTGATCACTTTTAAGAACGACAATGTCGTTTGTTGTAATATAGAAAAATAAAATGTCCTGGCTAACAAGAATTTTCTCTGGAAATTCCTCTACCGTTAACTTAATGAACATTTCGTTCAGACTGAAAAGTGTTTGTTAACAGTGGAAAAACAGTTGTCGAACAACTGTTAGCTCATTTGCTGGTGTTTGTTTCATTTTGCTGGCTCTTGGCTTATGGGAATCGTTTATTCTTGCGAAATGAATAAATAAAAGCATGAGACTCAGCAAGAAGATAAATAACAAACAAAAATCAACACTTGCCAGTATGAAAATCTACTCAATTTATTGAGACTCGCGCGTTGAATGAATAGCATTGATGTGATTGCTTACATTCACTCTTCAGAAAAAAGTTCAATAAAACAGTAGTTTTGCTTGATTTCTTAGCAGAAGCAAACATTGATCAGATTGCAATCAGTTCGCATTTAATTTACAGTATTTGTGTTTATTAACAGAAGCGCACTTATCGTCACTTCACTCATAGCCTCAGATTTTTCGCAAAAAGACGCGGCTGATTGAATCCATATGATGTTCCCGCATACGGCTACAGTTAGACATATATGTACATACATATGTATGCACTTATAATATGTACATACATACGAGACGATCTAGTTACTGTTTACAATTATGCAATTTTTGAGCTCACTTCAGTGGGCAGAAAGTTTCCGCATAACTAAAGAAATTTTCTCACATCCATACATATTTCACTATAAATTCGAGGCGCTTGCTAGCCACTTGTGCTCTTATTCCATACTACATATCGGGTGTTTGTTTTTAGCTGCATGAGAACTATCGATATCGATAACTCTGGTTTTATAGCTAAGAATGGCAAACTGTGTTGACATTTCTTTTCAGTAAGGTTTGGCAAGTCATCAATACTCTTTTAACGCCGTTGTTCCAATTTGTAGAGTTTTACTTTGAAATCTGTTTTCGAACTTCATCGGCCCTTATTTCTTCGAAATGAGGAAAGAGCTGCCGTTACGGTGAATGGAGATATCTATCAGATTATAATAAAAACAAAGACCATATTTCTGTTATGTATTATTTTAACTTCTGAAGCTCTTAAAAAGCACTCGATACGTACATTATGGTACCAAAAAGAAAGAAAAGATGAAATTTTGTAGCTCACATCAAATTCTTAAATATTGTTCTGATTTTTGTGTTTTACCCAGAATTTGTTTACCTTTGCACGTTTTTGTGTGGGCGGTCGGCTAATGGCCTCTGTACGTTATTTTTAGCAAAAGTAATTTCGTCAATTTTTGTAGTACACACGCGCACTGTGGCCAAATAATTTCCTTACTCTTTGCTTAAGTGCTCTTAAAAATGTGTATGTTTTTTATGTCTTTTGATGTGTTTAGGTAAAAAAAAATTGATAAACGTCCAACTATTAAGATTTGCTTGAGTTTTTATTCGTTCGTTGAATTGAAAAAAAAAAATAGAAATTTATTGAACAAAAAAAAAGAAAATTATTGAAGAAAAAAAAAGAAAATTATTAAACAAAATTTATAACCGAGTGTCTTGAGGTCTGAGGATTTACTGTTGTTAAACTAAGGAAAACTGTATATCGACTTCTTGCCTAGTATCTTACATTTTTGCATCTTCTAAAGCGCAACTGCTTTTTTTTCTTATTATTATTTTATAAAATTGAATTTGCCTTGATTGCTAACATGGCTGCTAACGTCCAACCTTTGTTTTTGTATCATGTTATTGTTTATAAACAATGTAAAATACCATTAAATACAAAATAATAAAAAAAAGTCTTCACAAAATACCTAATTGCCAAACGAGGTTTGATACATCATTACAGCAAAAAAAAATCGTTGCTTGTATCAACTAGATCAGGTGCGTGTCTAACGGAAAGGTAAGATAGACGGCTAAGTTTTATTAAGTTTCAACATTTAATTCGTGTCACCATTAATAGCATATGAATTCCATGACATAGATGCATTGATGAGGATATACGATCTCTTCCATATGTGCTGTACGACCACGCTTTAACACGTTGAATGTCATGGAGGTCACCGGAGGCTGGCACTAAGTTTTTTTTTGTAGCGCCGTGGCGGCGTGGGGGTCACCGGTGACCGGATTGCCAGAAACACATAATTTGACTAAAATTAAAAGTTTGCAGTAGTGTAATTGATATAATGTAGTATAGAATATCAAGAAATATTTTATTAATGTATGTATAAATTTCATGTGCACATAATATCGTCCCCTTAGTATAACAATAGCCTATGTGCTCATAGGCTATTATTTTTTTTATTGAATTTTTGGATCCTCCATCGTCGATTTTATATGTGGTCAAAATTTTGTCAAATTCTAGTTCCACAAAGTGTGTCAAAACGTCAGTCAAAAAATAATAAATATTTACAGACATAACGAGATTTGAGTGAGAGCTACTTTCGACAAAAAGTTTGAAATTCATTTTCTCAAAACATCAAAAAATGTATAGGCTATTTTAATACTAAGGGGTTTTGCATACTAACAAATTCATGTTGGTGCCACGGGCAAACCATGTAAAATCGGCGTGGCATTCAACATGTTAAACCCCTCATCCGCCGATCTCACTCGGTCAATTTCTGGCATTATTTCGTACTCATGCGGAATTTAAGTCTAATAATGCCAAGTATACTGTGCAGCATGTAGGTGGTTTTTCGATGGTGTGGGGGTGTGTTTCAAACGCATATGTCGGAATATTCATTTTGTAGAAGGCATGGATAAATTTCAATATCAACACCCTTAAAGCATATTGGGTATATTGCACAATATTGCTTTCTATTAGTATAATGACCCGAAGCAATATCTTCCTAATTGCCAAGATATGGCTCATCTACAATTGCCCGAAACTACTCCAAACACCTGCCCCATCGCCTAGTTTCAATATAATCGAGCATGCTTAGGAGGAAATGCTCATAAAATTAAAGAATAAGTTCTTCGGAACTCAAACGAACAGAAGAAAGAAAGCTCTGAAAACCGAGTGGTACAATATTTCACCAAGACTTTTCAACGCTGTAAGAAAAGCCAAATAATTAGAAACTAAATACTGATAAGGGTTTTTATAATATTTCAAGGACATTTTGTATGATTATTTGTTTGAACGTGCATTCTATGATTTTTGCTTCCCAGCATAAAAAATTTGAATATCTATAAATATAATTTATTTGTTATGTTAATAAATGGAGTGGACTGTAAATGTATGGCAAATGTGCTATTTTGAAATTTAATTTTAATGTTAAACAATGAGTATGTACGATTAAGCGTTTGAGCCACTGTATTTGTTACAATAATTTGGAAACTCCATGAAGCCAGGTCAAGCTCAATGCTTCAATTGTGGTTAGTTGGTCGGCATAGAGTTGTAACTTTACAAATCCACCAAATGCTCCACAATTTCCAATTTTCTGAATTTTTATTTTTCTATGCAATTTTTATGCCGCTCCTCCCAAACGAGGGCCGGGGATCTTAATTCGCTGAAATATATGCTCTCGATGGCTTATCTTTTTGTCGCATGTGAAATTTTCTGCCAAGAGTACTCTAAAATCTATAATATTGCATAACATACATATAATATTAGGTACAAAACGATTGTGAGTCCCACTCAACAAACTTATTTCTCTTCATCTAGTTGAGTACTTAGAGCTCGACACTCATTTTGAAGTCCACAGCTATCAAAATCCATGTTCAGGTGTTTTATAAAATATATTTATGTATGTATGTATGCATTTATAAATGGTCATCATATGGTTATAAAACTAAGACTTTTTTGTTATTAAGGAGTGTGAATACATACTTTGTTTAACTTCTAAATAGCAATAATAGTAATAATTTGATTTATGACTTACAATGAGCTTTTTAGCCTGAGTGTTTTACGAGCCACCAAATCTCCTCTTGCTCCTTGGCTCGACCTATTATTCAAATAAATTGATGAACTTACTTGTACTGAGTCACATCTGGTGTAGGTTTTAATAATTCTTTGCGCCACCCCCGTTCTACTCCTTATGATTTCAATAGAAAATTCCAAAGAACAAAGAAATTTAATAAATAGTTCATATTAACTCTTATAACCACTTTGTTTATTCACTTGAATATCATTGTAGCCAATAGTGTACTGAAATCTTTTAAGACCCACGTACTCGTATTTAAGAACAAAAGGGGTATGACTTTCCGTTCATGCGTTATTGCGAAAGGTAAAATTAAAAACTAACAAATAAAATAAAAAAAAGTAATAAAATAAAAAAAAAAAATAAAAAGAATAAAGAAAAACCTAGAAATATAAGAAAGAAAAAAAACTACAAATAAATTTTTTTTATTATGAAACTACACCTACTACTGTTGAATCAATCGTCCAAAAAAAAATGTTGTATAACTTTGTTCATCGTTTATCGTTAGGTTATGGGAAAAAAGAAATTGTCAGCATAAACTCGGCTTTGCTGTGACTAAAGCCTCTTTTGGTTAATGAAGATTGAGCACATGGAGGATCCGTATATCACGTGTTCAAATACGTACTCTCTATAGTCTATTATACACACAAAACTATGTAATAGTAAGCAATTATTACCTCACCGCGGCATATGTTTTCAATGAAATGCTAGTCTTATAGGGCTAATATTTTTACTCTCAGATTGCTTCAAATATTGTTTCAAATTGCGGTACTAATGCTTTATAACTCTTAGACGCACAGCATTTTTGATTAGACGATACCAAAATTCAATCTGTTTGCCAAGTTTGCTTAAGTCTGAGAATGCCATTTTAGGGACACACTTACAGTTAGTCTCATTTTAGTGCGGTTTACTTTTGCGCGGATTTTTCTTTTTATCGCAAATTTTCTATAACAACGGAGCTGAGAATGAGGGAGAGTGCGATAGCTCCTTCCCAACTGACCACTCTGGTTACTTCCATTGGGTGTAGACAAAGCTTGTGAGAAATTTAGTCGATTCAAGTATCTGTATCTGTCGTCGCTCTGTCTACAACAGTTTATTTCCACTGCCAAGCTGTTTGCTGCCATTGTTATTTCCATATTCTTTCCATGGAAAAAAAATGTATATATGTTTTTTTGAGGAAATCCCTTGTAACAATTTTTAGCGCTTATTCTTCACTACCTACTGAAATATCGTTTTTACAGTTTTCAAGATCAGGGTTATGTTAGAGGTTATAGTTATAGGTATTAGTTATAAACCGGTTCGCACATTTATATCCACCTACTTTAAGCCAAGCCTATCATATGTGTCGGGTGTTTTTTTTAGCTGCATGAGAACTATCGGTAACGATAACTATGGTTTCACAACTGAGAATGGCAAACTGTGTTGACACTGCTGTTCAGTAAGATTTGACATCTTATCATGAATCATTTAACGCCAGATCAACGCTTCCAAATCGTGTAAATTTACCCCGAAAAAAAATAAATATGTTCTCAAAGTTCACAAACAACCGGCGGCATCATCGGCCCTTATTTCGAAATGAGGGAGGAAGCTGCCGTTAGGGTGAGTTGCGAGCGTCATCGAGCCATGGTGACTGAATTTTAGTTTCCAAAAATTAATCAGCTAAACATCGACATCTGGTTCCACCAAGACGGCTGCAGCGGACTTATGACAGATATAACATTCAAAACATAAGTGCTATGAAAGTACAGGGTAGGCCATTTAAAGCGGGCCCATTTGTTTCTGAAAAAAAAACATTGAAAAAAACATGTTTTTTTGTGTTGATATGAAAAATCATTTATTTTGATTCAAGGAGATTTGTTCCAGCTAGTTTTTGAAAATGATATCCTTCAAATGTTTGCCTCTGGCCTTGATGGCCAAATGTGTCCTTTTTTCGGCGTTTTCCATCGTTTTGGCCAATATTTCGGCCGGTATGGCGGCGATTTCGCGTCGGATATTGTTTTTAAGTTGAGTTAGAGTCCTTGGCTTGTTGATGTATACCTTGGATTTCAGATAACCCCACAAATAAAAGTCCGGTGGCGTCAAATCTGGTGATCTCGGTGGCCACGGAAAATCACCATTTTTCGAAATCAACCTTCCAGGGAACAATGGCTTCAAAAAATCGATTGTAGCGCGTGAAGTGTGGCATGTAGCCCCGTCCTGTTGGAACCAGTAGCCTTCCATGTCATTTTCTTCGATGATTGGCATAACAAAATCGCGTATCATGGCACGATAATTCCTGAGAACGACGATAACTCGATGTTCGCGGAGCCTCCTCAACACTGGCTCGTACAGCCTCGGTATTTTCAGCAGAACGTCGTGTACGTTGTCTGGATGCGTAGCTGGTATTGCTGAGACTACCGTGGTTAATAAATTTTGCGTATAAACGCTGTAAAGTGCTTTTGGATGGCGCACTTTTAACTTTATTTTTTTTTTTAAACGCACGTTGAGTTTTCACAATTGAGAAGTTATTTTGGATGTAAAGCTGAATTATTTCAGCGCGTTCTTTTGGAGTGTACTGCTCCATGGTAAAAATTGTCTTGGACTGACGCTTCCAACGCGCTATGTCATTAGTCGATCTGACGTTTCTGTCAAAAGTTATAGGGTTGCCAGATGGGCCCGCTTTAAATGGCCTACCCTGTATCTACTAGAGTTTAATAAAAAAAAAAATTATTAGAACAATATTTCTGCTTTGTAGATATTTCCATTTTAAGTTCTCAAACACTTAAAAACACCCGGTACTAATTTTCGTTGATTTCTACTCCTTTAGCTCTGTCTATCTAGGTTCCAAGGGCGCTGTCGTTTCACATGAATATTAGACATTATAACATTTTGCAACGCTTTATGCTTTTTATTTTTATTTATTCTCAAAGAAGTAAAAAAAGTCATACCCAAATATGCATACCATACATATCCACATATTTACATATTGACTGCTCTTTGGTTTTTAGTTCTTTTTCAAAGTGTTTCTCTTTTCTTTTTCAGTATTTTGTTTTTTTTTTTTTGTTTTGCGGTGAGGTGTGAATAATTGAATTTGCGAGAAATGCATTCCGTGAGCGGCATAAACAATAAATAAAATACAAAAAATCCCTAACCAAAAAAAAATATAATTTTTGCCACATCATAAATGAAGCAACATTTGGAGTTGATATATTTTTATTACTTAAATATATATAATTTTTATTACTTAAATATATAGGTATATACATGTGTATATGTATATAATTATTAGCTACCTAAAAAAATGTACTTCGGCTCATATACGTACAGCACTGACATTCCAATGTCCATATCTGTTTAGTTGTGTAGTTAGTATGTGCGCCGGCGTATATTGCAAATGCTAATAGGAATTTGTACATAGTATTTACAATGTATGTATTTATACGGTGTATGTATGTGTGAAAGCACTTTTTTGTACTTCTCTTTGTATTCATAGCTTTTGTTTTGGTTTATGCTCACCCATTTTCGTTGTTTTTCTATTGGCTTTCAGTCGCATATTTTATATGCCTTGAGTTTATGCTAATTTTTCAGGCAAACACTAACACTAACGGCCTCAAAGAGCTGAGAAATATTGCGTATATGTAGGTATGTTTCTGCCTCCACCGCCTTTTAAATGGGAATGAGACATTATTGACTCTCAATTTGCTTAACAATTCCATAACCTAAGGTGCTGGATGGAGCGTACTTTTGAGAATTCTCGACATGTCGTAAGCGCATTCACCTCAACCTGAAGAGTTTCAATTAGAAATTATTAATTGAATGAGTTTTTGCGTTTTCCCATTGGAAAGAACTCAGTCAATAGAGTTGCATCATCACTTACCAGGCACAATGGCGACAAATGCAAAAATGTTGTTACAAGTACTCGTTCGCTATGTATGAATATTTATTTATGTACAGGGTCTTTCAAGTTCAAGTCTTTAAATTAACGCATTATCTGCTTGCTGACATACCTTCTATATATATATATTATATATAAAATTCAAATTATGTATGTATCTATAGATCGACTTGCGTCCTAAACGCATAAACCGATCGTAACCAAATTTGAAACACGAACTGGATACCTTACCGGGATGGTCATGGGCTAAAAAATATTTTGATATATATAGGGGCGTGGCACCTCCCATACAAATGGAATTTTTAACAGTCCGTATTTCTGGAAGTATTTACGTTAGACTACTGAAATTTGGTAAGGGGTTATATGACATTAATCCTTACCACATCCAGAAAAACTGCGTATAACGAAAAAGGGTGGCGTGGCACCTCCCATACAACTGGAATTTTTTATAGTCCATATCTCTGGAAGTATTAGGCTAGACCAATGAAATTTGGGAAGGGGTTATATGAGGTTAATCCCTAACACCTCCAAGAAAACTGAGAAAAACGAAAAATAGGGCTTGGCACCTCCCATATAAATGCAATTTTTCTTGTCCATGTATCCGGAAATATTTGGGCTAGACAACTGAAATTTGGTAAGAGATTATATAAGGTTAATACCTAACACCTGCATGAAAACTGGTGATAGCTAGAAATGGGGCGTGACACCTCCTATACAAATGGGATTTTTCATACTGCATATCACTGGACGCATTTCTGGTAGAATACCAAAATTGGTAAAAAGTTTAATGAAGTTAGTATTTAGTACTCCTAGAAAAGGCTTCGAGAAAGGGCCATTTTGGCACCTAAGAATGACGATGTAAATGTCATTAATTCCAAAATTCAAGAAATACTACCAGGAACTGTCACAACTTATCATTCCATTGACACAGTCGTCGAAGAATCCCAGGCTGTTCATTATCCCGTTGAGTTTCTTAACTCCTTGGACCCATCAGGAATTCCTCCTCATCGACTGATGCTTAAAAAGGGGGCCATGATAATTATGCTGCGTAATTTGGATCCTCCACGTTTATGCAATGGCACAAGGCTAATCATTACGAAACTTTTACGGAATGTTATAGAAGCTATGGTTTTATCAGGAAATTTTGAAAACCATAAAGTTTTCATACCAAGAATTCCAATGATACCGATGGATATACCTTTCAATTTTAAACGCCTCCAATTTCCTATTAGACTGGCTTTCGCAATGTCCATAAATAAAGCTCAGGGACAATCATTTGCTGTAGCAGGAGTCAATCTAACCAACTCATGTTTTACCCATGGCCAATTATATGTAGCCTGCTCCAGAGTTGGCGCACCGAAAAACCTTTTTATTTATACTCAAAATAATATAACAAAAAATGTCGTATATCCGATCGTTTTAAATAATACCTAAACTGACTTAAAAAAGTTAAAGTTGTTTTATTTACATTGCATACTTTTTGATAGAAATGTGGCGTGAAACCCACGGGTATAAGCTAGTAATATATAAAATTTATGGATTTGAAGTGATATTTTACAAATGTGCCCCGTGCGCGCTTACAGATGTCGATATTTTTTTGGCTCTTTGTCATTTTTGACTTGGCTTCACAGAAAATAATCAAAAGGTGCTAAATCGGGTGATCTTGGATATCAAATTGTTGCAGAATATTCTGACTTTTTTTATTGTTTTTTAGGCTACATATGGGCCATCTTGTATCATATCATCAATACTATCAACAATGGGCTACAAAAGATTACAAATGGGCCCAATTACTGTGAACGCCGTTCAATTGACTATTTTTGATCTTCTTCAATGCTTTCCTTTACATCAGCGACATCTTGAAATGAACAGGTGACTTTTATGTTCTTAAATATTATACCGAGCCAAGCGATTCAAAATTTTCGATCAACATATTCATTTCGGGATTTGTTGTACGATTATTACATACTTACATACATATATGTGTGCATGTAGATATAATTGACGTTTGCGTTCTTCTCCAATTAGTGGTGTGCGTCTTCATGTTGCTGCACGAACGAAGGTACCTACAATTTTATGCCCGATCTGAACAGCAGACGGATTTTTATGAGGAACTTTTTTCATGCAGACATTTTTCGGAGGTTTGCTCTTGACTGATGATGAGCGGCTGCTGTTAGAAAAAAACATTTTCTATCATGGAAACTCATTATTTCCGAAAGTACGCACAATTTGGAAAATGTAGTTTTCGCCAATAGGGGAATGTAATAATTTTTATTTGGCTCTCGCAGGTCTACCACTTTATGTCTCGCAAAATATTCGCCATCGAAATGTGACAGTAACAAAAGAAAACTCGAACTTGAAACGCCCTGTTCAAATGTGTGTGACTTCAGGCAATTTTTACTTAAATTTCTATAGTAAACATTCTAAGAATTGTGTTCAAACGCGCCAGGCATGCCAATGAGTAGGCGAATGTTTCTGGAAGAGGGACCCGCAAACAGTGTTTTAGTGCCTCCGCTCTTGCCTGCCGGCACTAATAAGTTGTTCGAATATGCTAATCGGGTTTTTTAATTACTAATTTTTATTTTATTAATTTTTCTACAATTGTTTTTAATCTTTTTGTCGGCTTTATCTGTATTGCTTTGCTTTTAATGCTATTACAGCTCACTTTGCTCTCCTTATTGCTAATTTCTTGGTTTAATAGTCTTTTTTGTGTCAAATTCCTTCAACATTCTGTCGACTGTACTTTAGACAACCTAAATTTCCAATTTTAAAATGACCACCGAAGCAGTCAGTCAAACTGTTCACTGTGCACTGCAATCAACACTTCTTTTGTATGCCCACCTTTTCCCTCGTCTTGTCAATGCACGTTTTGGTATGTTGCCTGAATGCTTAGGTATTGACTGCTTGAATCTGATAAACTGGTGCTTATTTGTTGTTCTAAAAAGCTGCACTGTTTTACATTGTGTTGCTTACACCTTACTGTGCTGCTGCTCATCCAAAGCGAGTGCAGTTATGCGAAACAGTTACGTTTCATTTGTTTCGTCATTGTATAGTATTGCTGTTCTCCCCTCTACTTTTTCCGATGTGTTGTTCTACGAATCGGATGCATGTGAAGATCGGGCTCCCTCCGTCGTTGTTGATTTCTTTATTTGTTATTATTGTACTGCATATGTATTGCATATGTAATATGTGTGAATACCTGTCTAATATGTGTAAATACCTGTTTATCTGTCGGTTTATTCTCTGGTCTTTTAGAGAGATTATGAGAGGTCGGAACCAATACTCTCAATTTGACGGGTTGATTTCATTTATTTAGAAATGAAATTCGTTCTAGTTGCTGATGGATATTGTAATTTAGTTTCTACTTCATTATGGTGACTGTTGCAAAAAAACATCTCCCCACCTTTAACTACGTTTGATATCAGAGTTTTAAAATTTTAAGGAATATTTTCTTTTTTTAAGGAATTGAGAAATAATAGAGGAGCAAATATAAAAGAAATTAAATCTCAAATCAAATTATCTGTTGCGACAGGTTCTCATTATTTTAAATTCTATGTAAAATGTTATGCTTTTAATGTTCTTTAGGAAAAAAATAATAATAATGGGTACCTTTGTTTGTACGAAAGTCACATTTAACTCTTGTTAAGTCTGTAATTTTCAGTTTCGTTGCGCATTTATAAATATACTATACCTTTAGAACACCCCCTTTGAGTAAGCATCTCAGTTTCTTCTTGTGCAATTACGCTCCAAATAAGGCTAAAAAGTGAGCGGGCATAGTATTTATACATACAAGTAACTTGTTACATGATGCAAGTAAGTAGTAGACGGCCTGCTTGCCTCTGCTTGATATACAGTTGCGGCAAAAACAATAGTAATGCCTAGAATCCAAGTATTCAGATATTGGGTTTTTGGCCGAGCTCCTTCACGTGGCGTGCGTCTTGATGTTGTTCTACTAATGGATGGACCTACAGTTTTAAGCCGACTCCGAACGGTAGATATTTTTTATAAGGAGGTTTTTCATGGCGGAAATACATTCGGAGGTTTGCACTGGCTACTGAGGGGTAACCGCTATTAGAAAAAAAACTATTTCTATCATTTTGGTGTTTCATGCACGGAGATTCTAACCTGCGTACTTCCGAGTGGTATTCACGCCTCATCCATTCGACTACGGTGGCCTACTACTATTATTATGCCAGCAGCTGTATAGGCACGTATCTGTAGTGTGTTTCCAAAATAGGCCATAAATAGGCAGATAACGTATAAAACAATAAGCGAAACTCGTTGTCTTCTCGTATATGTTGCATTACTTCTTCTTATTAAAAGTTGTGTGTTGTGCAAAAGCAGGGTGAGTCAATTCGAGCTGTTGGCTAGTCAGTGTATAAGTATTATTTTAATGTTTAGTTTTCTTTCCTATGCAAACTTACTGTACGCAGCAGGAATCGGTATAACCCCTAGTTTGTTTAAATCAAACTTTAATAATTAATTTTCGCGTTGGTTTATCTTTAAAGAAAATACCTTCAAATTTCGTTTCGTTATTCCTACAGGCGTATTCTGTAAACGCACAAAAAATAAGCATTGTATGTACCATACACTTGCAATAATGTAATCATAATGGCTTTCTGCATATTTTATTTTTTATCGTAAAATTGTATCTGAACTGCTTTGTAGAGTCAATGCTGAAGCTGTAATTAAAATAAATCCTGCCACTTCTACTAGGCACTTGAATAAAGCAACATATTCCTACTCAACTAGCAGAATATTGGATTAATAAAATACTGAATTCCTCTTAATCTGGCAATTCAAAATGACGTGTAAGTTAACCACAAAGCATCATTTAGAATTTACTAATAAAAATTGCTACCGAATTTTGAGTCATTGTGTATCACTATAAGAACACTTATTCACTAGTAGATGTTTGCGCCAGTGAGATAAAGCACCGATTGAAATAAAAGGAATATCGCAGCGATAAAAGCTTCACTTCGAAATGATTCAATCAGGCGAATTCATGCCGTTAACATACATGGAGAATCCCTCACTCCACATTGTGGAGTTCAGATCGTATAAAAACTAGTTGACTCAAAAAGTTAAAACTCTTGATTATATGTGGCGCCGAAGCTCCCACAATCGAACTCTGTAATTGTTTGATCAAAATTCTTAATTTTAAAAAAATTTAAAGTTTGGCTTTATGAGTAACTGGATGGCAGTAAACCATATAGATTATACTCATCGGAGATGTAGTTGGACCGTATTTTTTCATTCATGAAAATTATCGCTTTATTCTGGTCTTGGGGTTGACCTTAATTGGATCGACTTGAAATCAGTGATATGTGGCACATTCCAAGTGGTCTGACTAAGTAACCACATCACCTCTCTTTTAGTATAAAGACAAGAATTTTCCAGCGTTCTTACCGTTATGCGTGATGTTGCAGAAAGTTGTGAAGAATAGGATACATATACATATGTTTACATACGCTCGGAAGTATTTTATATGGAAAAAAATTCGTAACATCTTACTCTAAAAAATAGTCAAAAATCAACGCGAAATGAACTTACTTTTAATTATGGCTTGGAAGCTGCATACCAAGACGTTTTCTAAAAATTCTGATTGAAATTTTTCTAAAATTTTGTATAAAGTTTGGAACGTTAATTTGAGAGGTTATGGTTATACAATGGTCTATATTTTATAAAAAATTAACGAACAAAATTTATCATGAAAATATTGCGTCAGAAATCCATTATTTCCTCGGTAGATGGCTGTAGTGATCAATCTCGTCAAGTATAGTTCAAACAATTTAAAGTTTATGCTCGTTGTCAAAATGATATTTCACACTAAAAAATCGTTTGTTGTTTTTTGTTTGTTCCATTCAGTTGTGAGTCACAGGGTGTTAACAATTAGGTATACACAAGTCAACAAAGAGAAAATTCTTTACATTTTACAGTTTTTCTTTGAGAAAAGCGAAAATGTTAGCCTGGCCGCTAAAATTGTGAATGGTGTTTATGGTGCCGATATAACAGCTACGTGCAATTTTGGTTTCGTCGATTCCGTTCGGGCGTTTTTGATGTTAAAGAAAATGTCGATAAAGTCAAAAATGTCGATAAAATCACAGAAACAATCGAAGTTGTCCGGCATGCAAATAAAATACAATAATCAATACAAATAATTTAAACAAATAAAATCACATATCTTTTTGGTTTGAATTTTTGTGCTTAATAAGTCTTCTTTCTTTACATTTTGACCTCATGCACAAATTCAATAAGTATTATTTAAAACAAGAATTTATATCTTAAAAAGGGTACAAGCACGGCGAAGCTCTCTTGTAGAGCAAAAAATATATCGGCGCAAACGTGTCCTAATCAAGGAAGAGGAATTGAATTCTTATGCGTCTAATTTAAACTCAAAATAATTGTGCCCATATTGATAAACCCTTTATGCACATAGTGAGTGCACTTGTTGTATTCATGTACAAAAGGTAATTTTGTTTCTTTGTTAATTTTAGTGCTGCTGCTTTTGCTAAAATCTTGCTACAGTTTCTGTTATTACTGTTTCTGCTGTTGAGGTACGGGTAGCTCTCGTAGTGCATGCGTGTAATGCAGAAATACCTTCACGCACATGCAGTACTGCTGTTGCGGCTATTGCTGCTGCCGTTGCTACGGTTGTGATACATATAAAGCACGCACTGATTGTTTGTTGTTGTGGCTTTATTTACAATTAGTTGTCTGTCCAGTTTCTTGCTTTTCTTTGCTTGGCTCTGCGTCTATTTGGAAAGGAAGTTTTTTTTTAAATCACAAATAATTGTTGAAATGCGTACAAATGAAGTTGCATAGACTTGAGTTGTACAAGTATAGGTGAAGTGTGAATGTTGGGGTCAATGCATTTTGCTGCTGGAATTTCCTTCACTTCCACACGCACTTGGTATTTTTGTATGGAAAAACATGAGATTATGAATGCATATTTGAGCAGCTGAAATTAACATTTTTCTCATTTGCTTTGTTTTTATATCACCGCAAGGCGCTTGAACTTCCTACTTATAGATGCAAAATATAATCGGCTTACTCATTGCCTGCCACTCTCCATCAGATTAGTGTTTTAATTACACTTTGCTAGACTTGACAAATTTGTGGATTTTTCAAGATGATCGTTCAGTGCAAATTAAATGAAATAAAGTATTTGTAAGAAAAGTTAGGTGAAATTTTTGACTTTTCAAATAGTGCTAAAAACTTAAATAGTGTTTCATTTTTGGCCCAAGTATGGCTGGACAGCAACGTCAGCAGTGCGTAGGCCCCGATCGCTCACCGGCAACAGGTTTTTTCCAGCTTTTTTAATGTACCTTTAGATTACCCTTTTAATCTACCATGTGTGGATCGGAGGCGTTCGATAGTTCTTCTGAGGTTGACAAAATTTCAGTTCTCGAATTTCGTGGGGGGGGGCCCCTTCCGCAAGGTATGCATGCTCTTAGGCTCGGCATTACTTCGAGTACTTTTTGTGGCAGCTTTGGAAAGGATGAAGTGGAATCATCTCAGCAACTTCTCCTTAGCTGCCCTGCCCTCGCGGGGCTAGGATTTCGGCACCTTGGATCTCATTTCGTTGCTATGCTCGCTGATATTAAAAACCTGATCAACTTTATGAGCAACATAAAGCGGTTAACAAAGCCGTAACTCAGTCATCGTTGATGATCCACAAATACTCAACCTCCCTTCCCCAAAAGTGCAATAATAAAAACCAATAATTTTAGCTGGATAACATTTTTGTTAATTTTTTATTAAAATATTTGAAGTTCTAGAAAATTGGGTTACTACTTTGCAGTTGGTTGAATAAAGTGCTTCTTACTTTGTTTCCGATGTTTTAGGCCGCTTAGGTTATAACTTCTTTTGTCGCTACTTCTTCGCTTAGGGTTGAGATTAATTTATGCATTGCAAGCACCTCTATCAAATATTGGATATAGACGTTGAATGAATGAAAAAAATTTTTTTGTGCCCACAAAGATTGTGGCAGGTCAAGTAGCCTTTTTCGGGTTTATTTGAAACAACAATTTTTAATTATATACAGTGTAACCTCTCCTAACGGACACTTCTATTAGCCGGACACCTCCCATTTCAGAAACTTTTTCTATACCAAACCTTATCTATCGGAAGAAGTTACGCTCCTTTGAGTGGACACCTCTCTGGGACGAAAAAAGCTGACTGACGGTGAGCTTACGCCCAAGGGAGATTTCACTTATTGATATGTTTTGACTATTTATTTATTTGGTAATTTCAAAATTTTTTTTTTATAAAAATATGGTTCATACTACAATAACAACCATATAAAGTAAGGTGTCGAGGTAAGGTTTGCTCAGAATTTTTAGAAAAAATTTCAGGTATGTATGTAGTTTTATAGACTATTAAATTTAGGTGTAAATAATATAATAAAGTGCAAAATTCAAATGGTTCAAAAATTGCATTGATTTTTGACAATTTTTTCTGCTGACGGTTTTGGGCTTTTTCTTTCAGAAAATGCATAAGACCGCGACCAAAAAAAAATCTCCTATTTGTTGGGTGCGTAGTGGTGGTGGTCATTTGCAACTATAAAGATTTCATTATGGTTTCCTCATTTGATATTGGGGCTTATAATTCTTTTTATTCTGCACTCATTTAAATGTAATATGAACTTACACGCCAACTTAATGCAAGAATGAAAATAGAATGTTGGAGCAAAATTTTTTAACACTGAATGAGCATTTAGGTGAATGCAATCTTTACTGGGTGTGCATTCGTGCAGTTCTAATCATTTAGTACAGATAGCTTCAGTTCATCTTTTCATTGCACAAAAATGTCCAAAGTTGCATTTCGGTTTATGATGTTTCAAAAGATCTAATCAAAAGATTTTGTATTGAACTATAGAATTTACCATAATTACTTTATTACACTGTTTTATATAAAAGTATTCGTAGTAAATCTAAATCACATAAGTGACTGCATTCACCCGAATTCGCGTTCATGTATCATTGGGAATGTCTCGGTGGCATTCGCATTCTCTACTGAATACTTTTCTTCCATTCAATATATTTACAATCGCTGTTTTGAAATGAATTATGCCTGATTTGAATCTCAACTTATTGGTTGAATCATTTTACTACTCTGGTGCATACATGCATACATTATGTTCTTGTTATTTTTGCAACGTTAAGAGGCGTTCCTCTAGTTAATTGCTCCTATTGTTTTTATCTTCGACTTCGTTTTTTATTATTTCTTGCGATTATTCTCCAAATTGTCAATAGTTTAATTGCGGTGCCTTTGCAACTGATATTTAACCCAAGGCTAACTTTGGTTCATTATACAGCGTTAAATTTGCACTCCCGGTTATGGTTTTATACAGGCATGTTCTGCTAATCGTACGATTTGAAATCGCCGTAAAGAACATTTTTACGAACACAGATCTCAGTAAATGTTTCGAAGATCTCTGAAAATACTTCTCTTCTTTTCTCTTGAACCCTGTGGGGACATTTCAAGCGTGAGTGCCATATGATAAGTAGAGGGTTCAGCCCCACAGATATTCGCAAAGCTGACTGACCGAAAATATTTTCGTTCTTTATATTGGTGCTGAAGTATACGAAACGTCCTACCACTTAAAATTTAAAACTCTCAGCAATGAATAACTGTTATTCTTTTTACATTCTATGTAATATGATGAAATTACGTACCGTAATACCAGGTTGACTCAGTTCGAGAGCTCAAACTGGCTTCTTCAGCACTAGTTAGAAAATTCCAGAAAAGAGATTAACACATTGAGTGCCAAGGGGTTTTGGCGAAAACCTTCCCCGGGTGCCAAGAACATTTTTTGCTATAAACTGGTGTAAAAGTAGAAAATATTCAGTTCTGCTCCAATCCCGGATGATTTTGTGGTTTATTTTGGATTTTATAGCGGTTTTTTCATGTCGCACGTTTCCGTACGACATGGCACTGCACGACGGAATTGTAATCGTAAAAATCACTGTCGTACGAAAATGTGCGACGCGATTTTGTTTGCTATTTCTTAATTTTTTTTACGAATTTTCATTTACATTTATTTAAATTTTTTATTATATCTGTTTTTATTTAAATTTTTTTTTTTTTATTTGTCTTTTTTTTGTTTTCCTTATATTTATTTTGGAATTTTTGGAAAATTGGATACCAACAACAGATTTTGAAATGAAGAAGTTCCTTGGCCTTCTTTTGTGGATGAGTTTGGTGAAGGTCGGAAGTTTAAAAGACTATTGGTCCAAAGATTCGCTCTACAACTTTTCAATTCCGGGGAAAACAATATCACGTAATCGCTTTCAACTATTGCTTAGTTTCCTGCACTTCACAGACAATAACTCAATTGTACCAGGTGATAGGCTTGGTAAAATAAAACCACTATTGGACATGCTACAAATGAGATACCAAAGAATTTACGTACCAGGTGCAAACATAGTAATTGATGAGACCCTTATTCCATGGCGAGGCAGACTATCATTCCGACAATATATATCAAATAAAGCTCATCCTTATGGTATAAAGCTTCTTAAGCTCTGCGCTACTGAAGGATTCATCTGGTCGTTGAGAATATACTCCGGAAAGTCATCAAGTGGATTAAGAGAAGTCGGTTTGGCAAAAAGTGCTTGCGAGGATCTGATTATTCATTTGAAAGGTCAAGGTCGAAATTTATATGTAGGCAACTTTTATACAAGCTATGAATTGGCTCGTTCAATGCTAGATCAAAAACACATGTTGTCGGTACACTCCGTGCCAGCAAGAAACATTTCCCAAAAGAAGTTATGATTGCATCTATAAAGAAAGGCGAAGTAGTGGCTAGAGAAGATCCCAATGGTATAGTTGTTCTGAAGTGGAAAGATAAACGCGACGTCAGAATGCTATTGACGAAACATGTCCCGATAATGGTATCCACAACAGATGGAGCACGTAATCCTGAAGAGCCTTCAACTAGTCGAGGAGCGAGGCGTAAAAGACGAGCAACAGAAAAGCCATTGGCTGTGGTAGAATATAATAAGGGGAAAGCAGGCATTGATCTTTCCGACCAAATACCCTTCGCAAAGGGTTAAACTGGTATCGAAAGCTGGGAATTGAACTTTCCGTGGTTAATGCCTTTACTGTGTATAAAGCAGCGTCGAATAATAAAACCATGAGTATACGAATATTCCGTGAACGCGTTGCTAAGGACCTACTAGGCCTTACATGCCCGCAGCCTGTACCGCAATCGCAGCATATCATCACCAAAAGAGTAGATGAAAATAATAAAACCATCCGACGTGCTTGCGTTTTATGCTAAGCTGAAGCAAAAAGAAAATTTAGTCGAAAGGAAGCAAGAAATAACATAAAAAGGACAACTACGTACTGTCCGCAATGCCCCAACACTCCCCAATTGTGCATTGAATGCTTTCCAAAATATACGCATTTAAAAAATTAATGTAAATTGAAATTATCATATCTTAATTTTAATATTTTTCTAATTTTTTTATACTTTTTTCGAATGAATTCCAATAAATTTTCAAAGTTTAAAAGAACCTCCGAGTTTTTATCATAAAAACTGCACAACTGAAGATATTTCTATGAAGCTTGGACCAAAATTTAGGGTCAACATTAGGCTACTAGAAAAACAATAAAAAAACCCGGTAGAGTCAAATAGAAACGAACGACAATATCTAAGGCCAGACAATGCCTGTCGCACGTTTTCGTACGACGTGGCATCCCAGGAAGTTTTTGGTGTCGCACGAAAACGTGTAGCCATGGCACTCAATGTGTTAATGTGTCTGAAACTTCCTTTGTTTTGCATAAAACGTGTGTCTCTTTTCGAGATTTTCTTTCAATTGGAATATAAGTATGTACTTAGTAATCTATTTTCGATTTTCCATTCCTTCATTGTACTAGTTGGTTTTTCGAGAGCATATTTAATTTTTTCGCTGGTATTATAATTAGGTCTTTTTAACTGTCAGCTTTCTGCGATTGTCGTATCTCAAGCACAAGAAAGCAATCGTCTTCAGTCCTTTAGCAAAGTCTTCGTAGTGGAAACTGCATTTACCAAACATTGCACTGAAAATCAGTTCCTTACTCACCCTGCCATTAAACTCTCTCTTTGTCAGTAGCGTGTCATGGCGCGTATTCAAATGTTTTTGAGTGAATACATTTCTACGATTCAGCGAAAGTTACGTTCGTTCATCGGGATGGACATCTGTCGACGAAGCCTAATTCCCTCACATATTCGCGCCCAATCGTAGACTTGCTTTGCCTATTTTTAAATAATACTTAATTACACTTACCTCTGTTATTTTCGTTCACAAAGTGAACCAATCTTTGAAGTGAATTTAAAAAAGGCATACTCTTTTTTTAGAATTTATTAAGGACTAGTCCACTGTAGCTGCAGAAAAATACTTATATTTTTGGAATTTGTTTCAGATGGAGCATAAAATAAATCAAAATTCTGAAAGAGGTACATACAAGCTTTTGTTTTTTTAAGGGTCGTACCAACTGCACCTGTATGTGAATAGCAGTAGAAGTACGTCCGATTTTTTTGATGGAAGGTGGCGCAAAATTAATCATCCAATTTTGGTTTTGAGTAACTTTTTTACTAAATTAAACAAAAACTTAATTTTGGTGAAGGAAGTCTTTATTTTGACCTTCGCGCGCTCCATTAATTGTTGTCTAATTCACCAGTGTCAAACATGATTGACGTACGACGCCATTTGCAAAAATTATAAATCCTCCTATAGGGTGATTCATTTTGCGCCAGCTTGGGTAAGAATACGTACAGAATTTTCTGTTGAGTGGATGATTGACTTTAAGAAACTGAAAGCTTGACTTTTAGAACTAAAAAACTAAAACAATATGTTTATCAAATATTGTGTGCTCCACCACATCAAACATTTTACTAACTATTTTTTTTAACATTAATATTTTTGAAATCGTTCGCCCGATGCTGCGCAGAATATACCATACCTCAATATTCTTTCGTTATTTCATTTGTGTTTGACGGTAAAGTGGGTAACTTTCTGAATTTGAATTATTTTTAAATAAAGTTTGGAAAAAAAGATCATTTTTCCATTAGGTAGAAGTTTGACACATTTATTTCAATTAAATATATTGGCAATAGTTAAAAAAAAAAACTAATTGCCATGAGCGAAATAGGACAAAAAACACAAAATAGTCAACATTAAAATGAGGTTTTTTAATACGGTAACAAAATAATATAGTTAAAATGCTTAAGATTGCAAAATTAATATTTAATACTAATTAATAACTAAAACTAACTCCAACTCGTCCCACAAGGGCTATAGGGCTTAAATCGCGTGATTGGAGAGGGGTAGCATCAACTTTTGGCCAAATATAGAACAGCCCGTATCGTACAATATGGACTTTATGCTTAGAGTCATTATCTTGGTACAGTTTAAAGCTAGGCTTAATACCAATTTTCTCAGCTGACTGTTTCAAATTCTACCTCAATATATTCAAATATATTTCCTTATTCATAATTGTTTATCTAAAAAAATTATAAATACCCTCAAACCATATATATGTATATTTGTAAATCTGGCTCCTTCAAGAAAAAGTTAAAAATTAAAAAAAAGTTAAAAATTTAAAAATAGGTTAAAAATAAAAAAACTAAAAAATAAATTAAAAAGGGAAAATAAAAAAAGTTAAAACTGAAAAATAAGTTACAAATAAAAACAGCTTTATAAAAAAGTTAAATATTAAAAAATTGTAAACTAAAAATAATTAAAACGTTTAAATCAAAAATAGCTTAAAAATATGTAATTTAAAAGTCAGTTCTTAATTAAAAAGTTTTAAATTAAAACAAAAATTAAAAAAAGTTAAAAATTAAAAATAATTTAAAAATAAAAGAAGTTAAATATTAAAAACAAGTGAAAAACAAAAATTAAAAAAAAATTGTTTACGGACGTAATTGTGAATACACCGCCGGCGGACTTAAAAAGATGTATTTTCAAAAAACAAAAACAAAGAACTCATTTAAAGTTTATGGTACTATATTTAGACACTTTTCCTAACTTAATTCTTTAAGTAGGCA
The DNA here is from genome assembly GCF_027943255.1 of Anastrepha obliqua. Lineage (NCBI taxonomy): Eukaryota > Metazoa > Arthropoda > Insecta > Diptera > Tephritidae > Anastrepha > Anastrepha obliqua. The sequence continues at coordinate 92,778,436 of NC_072893.1, read as the reverse complement.
ATTTTTTAATATATTAGGGCATAGCTTTAAGCAAAACACAAAAAAAAGTTTTGGAAATTTGTACAGTATCGTAATTCCTTAAAGGTAATCATTGCCTTAAATACTATAGGGTGGCCCATGTAAAATTTGCTTTTGAATCGGCTATAAAAAAAAACTAATCAATATTTTTTCAAACTTTTTTTATATTGTGAAGATTGAACATTGGCATTAATTACTGAATGAAAAATAATATCGTTCAAATGGCTGCCACGGCTGGCTTTACAGTAGGCCATTCAATCAACCCAATTTTTAAGCACATTTTCGATTGTTTGAGCTCCAATGGCAACTTCGATTTCGTGTTTTAAAGCATCAATTGTCTCTGGATGGTTCGCATAGCATTTGTCCTTAACGGCTCCCGCAGCTCCGAGGCGGCCAATTGATATCGGAATTTCGGCTGATTATTCGGTTTTCAAAAACGGTAGCCAAAAGTTCGAGTGTAACTTTGGCAGTGTGACAAGTTGCATCATCCTGTCGAAACCAAATGTCGTCCGTGTTATCCTCTTCAATTTTTGGAAACAACTCGTTGAGCATGTCACAGTAACGGTCGCCTGTCGTATGTCGCATGTCACAGTTACTGTAACCGCGGCTCCTCGCTCATTTTCGAAAAAAAATGGCCCGATGATGCCGCCAGACCAAAAACCGCACCAAACAGTGACTCGTTGTGGATGCATTTGCTTCTCTACAGTAACGTGTGGATTTTCTGAGCCCCAAATCCGACAATTTTGCGTACGTCAGCCACCGATGTGAAAATCAGAAAAGAAGAAAACTCACCACTTTGGAAATAGGTTTTCAATATTTCCCAATTTTGTTCAAGCGTATAGCGTCCCATTTCGTAAATGTCAAAGCTTTAAGTAAATTATGAACACATTTGGCATGTCATTTGTGTTACCATTCTCAAAAAAATAGGTAGTTCAAAAGCATACGCTATGTGGCCCACCCTGTACTATTTACCCCCTTCACCACCGAATTTAACTTTGGTGAATTTCTGTTGGCATTTATTTAAATACCTTTCACTTTTTGCCAGCAAATAAAAATCTTGAAGAGTGTTGGAATATTACACTTCGCCACATTTTCACTTTCAAAAAGCATCAGCTGCTTTTATAGCCCACTTAGGTAAACTTTCCTCGATGGTGTTCGTGTGAAAACCCCCACAACTTTTGCGCTAAAACGAAAGTATTTATCAAATTTCTAGTGGTAATAACTGCTATTGCATTTGGATAATGGCGTGGTTGAATTGGCTGTCAATTATCGACTTACGTTTCGGTTTTATTTTCTCCAATTCGTTAAAGTATTTTATATGTATTTGTGTATTTATGTTTTATATATATACACACATACATACATATGTACGTACATGTGGTTTGCAATGAAAGCGTTTAAAATTCAAAATAAGCATTTGACAAATACTCGCATACGAGTATAGGTATGTAATTTTCAGTTGGTTTTCATCAACGATTGTTTTGTTTTTTTCCTGCATTGTTTTTGCAACCCACATTAAACATCCGCCCGTTTTCTCGCACACGATATCTGTCTAATTGCATTTATAAATGTAATTGTAGTTTGTGATGATGTAATGCCAACACAGTTCCAGAGATATAAACAATGTTGACATCTTCTTTGAATTGTGTATCCATGGAAAGCGCACACAGCGGAAACTTAATTGAACATTTTTCTTTTTGTTGCCACGAGTATGATAAAAATATAAAGAGAAAAATAAAGGAAAGGCAATGGAAAATTTGTTGAATAGACAATAGGTTCACTGATTTTCATCTCTGTCGCATTTTATTTCGTGTCTGTCTGCCATTGTAGCGGCGGCGCCCCAAAATGATTTCATTGAAATTAATTAACCCACTTGATGACCTCGCCAAAGGCCAAATTGTCACCCGGCCTAAATGGCTGAGGGTCTACAAGTCTGCAATACTGTATGTTTGTTTAGTAGTTCGTACGTTTGCAAAAGTATTCGTGCATAATAATGATGAAAAGAGGTGCAGCCGTATTTTACTTGATACTGTGAACACAGTTACTCAAGAACAGGTATAGTAAATATGTGCGAGGTAGGAAAGTGAACGCATTTGCTGTGAAAACGGCATTTATACAGGGTAGATAATGGAATTATTGAATAACTTTGACAATTCGAAACCGATCACGTTAATCGATTAAGTTTTTTAAAAGACTATTTAGTACAATTTCAAACTATGTGTTTTGAAAGAAGACGCCGAAATAGCATCACTTTACATGAAAAATAACCGACCGGTTTTTCGAACTCAACGTGCATCTCGTCGAAAATGTATGGCCGTACTACACACAAAGACGACGCAATTACTCTTTTAGCCTCAAAGTGTTTCGACCTTTTATTATTATTATTTCCTATGGTTCTAGGGTTGGACAAACGGTCGCGTTTCGATCTTCTAAGGTACCCATAATACTCACTAATATTCACTAAACGTTACTGATAATCAGGAAGTGATAGTTTAGGGCCGGTGTTTGTTCTTCAGAGCTGGCGAGAGAGAAAACTTAAGATTCCAACTGGGCATCGCGACATGCCACATTGCGCATTGCACACGCAAAAACCGACTTTTTGTGCCGGCCCCTATAGATATCGGATTTGATTCTACTGGACTTCGTTATGTGTTGAATTTTATGATAATCAGAACAAAACTCATAGAGAGGCTCAAAGACAATATTCGCGCCGCAATGACAGTGATATCACCCGAGTTGCAGGCAAATGTGTCCAAGAAGAAAATGTCAATAAAAAGAACTTTCTTTTGTTTTAGCAGTAACGAGGCCACTCGACAATCAACATTATTTCTGGAACTAAGTAGACATAATTTGTAAAATGTAGAGCTTAACTAATATATGCAACTATAACTTCATAAATAAATTAGCATTGCCAAAGTTTTTCAAAATTCCCTTAGTCAGATTAACATGGCACAACCTGTGTAAAATTGATAAAGTTAATGTACAGATTCCGCTGGGCATATCAGCTGATTGTATACTCTAAACAAAAATCTCTGCCATTCCTGATCATTTGAGCCTTTAATGACAACGCGTACAGTTTATTTGTATAGCGACCGAGATAAGCTGATATCGCTGTGCAAATTTATAGAGACTAACATTAATTATAAATATAATTGTTTGTATTAAAAAAACGTGAAGAGGAAATTAAAATGAAATTAAACAATTAAGGTAAAAATGAGAACGATAAATATACAAGTAAAAATCAAAATAAATACAAATATTGTAATAAATACAAGATAAATTTTTGTTCACAGATCTCCATCGAAACATCCACAATTTATGCCATTTTCCGGCGATAAGTTCTGACATTCTTGGCGGATATTCTCTTCAAGAGATATCATTCTTCACGATTCTAAAGCTGGTTGATCTAGACTCGTGTCTTGAAACAATCCCATATCGCTCCAGGAGCGATAGTTTTGCTTGTTCACATATTCACAGTGACGGAAATAGCTATAGTCGCTCGTAATGATCTTCTGTTCAAAATTGTCTTCTTCGTAGTTGAGGTTGAGGATGGTTTGAGCTGAGCGTAGGTTTCGCGAATTTGACAGTCAACAGCTAATAGCGCTGATGTACTGTCTTCAATTTGTAAGGGAACATCTTTAAGTCTTTTACTGAAATTCGTTAAAGTTAACCAACTGATGTTCAATTACGGGGCATGTCATCCCTTCAATTTTACGGGGTTTTCTGGAAGATCTTCAGTCACAGCTGTCATATTCTCCGCAAAACGACTGTTCTGGGATCGGTCAGACCTGGCAGTACCTCGTGTTGTTCCATACTTCTGCTCTACAAAACGGCGAAATGCTAGTTGGTGTCGACGATCGGAAAATGGTGCCAAAATTTATGCTGCGCCAACACCGCCGACGTATTATTCCCCAAAAAAATTGAAACATTCATCCCGAGTTCCTGAAGAGTATAGCCTTCCATATCTTGTTGACGTGTATATGCATCTGTTTACTTCACAAATGTCGAATTTGCAAAAATTATAACATCTTCCGATTGGAGGGACGCTTTACCAATTAAAAGTATCTTTCTATTAACAGTTTTACATTTCACCATTTTGGCAGCTAAAAGAAAACAAACAAAACAGAACGTGCAACATGACAAATTTAGTAAAAGATGCGGGAAATATTGCGTCTCTTCTTCCATACTTTTATTTTGCTAAAACTAATTCGGGGGCGCCTATAGCCGAATGGCTTATGTAAAAATATCATTCGGTAGCGCCCGGGTTCACCTGGCTCGGGAAGATATGAAACATGAAATTATGGAATAAGTTTTTTTATAGCGGATTTTCCTCATCGGCACTGAAAAACCCCTCAGTGTATTTCTGCCATGAAAAAGCTCACAAAAAGAAGAAAACCCATCTGCTGTTTGGAGGCGGCATGAAGCTGTAGGTCCTCCCGTTTATGGAGCAACATCGAGTCACACACCGAAAATTGGAGGAGGAGCTCGGCAAAACCCCAAAAGGATATACGCGCCAATTATACGTATATGTCTATGTATAACTAAAATATATTAAATGTAGCATAGTTATCTTTTAATTTTGAGAAATTACCAATCTTCATTATTCTCCATTTTTCGCTTTTTTAACATTTTGGGGCTCTTAATTATGTATGTGTTTGGCAGTTTTAAGAGCATTGCCAAAAAAATGTTAATTCAAGCCAAGAGTTAATTATCTCAATTAGTTTTATTTGGCCAAAATTAAGGCTGTTTTTTGTCTTGTGATGGTCAAATAAAACACGTCTAACATTGGCTTAGGGAATCGACACTTATTCACTGATAAGGGTACTTCTACAGAAAGCCCTAAAAGTTTTTCAATGGATCTCAATATTCCATATGAGATAATGATACGTAGAGACAGTTATAACCGCCGTAGTCGAGTCAATCTTTGTGTGACAACCAAACGTTCAAGTGGATTTCCTCCATGTAAAGCCATCTCATAAAATTCCTCCGTTGTTCGAAGGCGGAGTACAACGGTCGCCTTGTAGGACAACATCAACGCACACATCACAAAGTGGTGAAGTTCACCCAACGCGTTACATACATACATAATTTTTAATACCTCGTTTACATGCAACTGCTTTCAGTTGATATTTTCGCACTATGCCGCTACTTTTGCCACTTTCCATTCTTCCGATATGAAATAAGTGTATATATAAGAGTATAACAAAATTATCAACATTCACATAGCTTTTTACATTGACTTGTAAATAACACACACCAACAAAGATAAAAGAAATTTCAAGTTCAACACGCGCTTTGATCAAATCAAGGCAACAATGACTACTAAGTCGCGCGGACTAGGCCAGTCGGTCTGTGCCCGTATCTGCTAGATTGGGTGGGTGTTTTCAGCTTCGTTGTTTCTTACTGTGCTACATTGCGTCTTAGCACTTCATAGAAGTGGCTTCCGCTTCGTTGCCACTACGCATTTCGTTGCGTTTTGTATTTTCGTATTTTCTCCTAAGATACGAGTCTTTATTTACTAATATAATACGAGTAATGTACTCGAGTGCGATTATAGTTTCACGTCTTTGCCGATGACCTCATTGTTAACGTTTTTACCTTCGCGTGTTTCACTGCTGTTTCTTTTGATTCAGTGGATTGCTACTCACCGCACCTTTGTATACCATTGTTTGCATTTTTTTCACTCTACTGCTTATTATTGTAATATTGTATTATATATTTGTTGGTGCCTATTAGTTCATATGACAAATGTTTGTTGACTATTTTTGTTGGTGCGTTTCTAACAAATTTGGCAATGTCGCTTCAATGTTCCTCCACGTAATTTCGTCTATTTTCCGTGATACAATAGACCATGTCATCATAATTTTGGTGGCGGTTGCGAGGTGTTGGGGAGCCATTAGTATTTGTTTTATTTAGAGTTTCGTATTTATCATATGCTTTTTGCTAAATTTAGGGATTATGGCGTAGCTTTCGTTTCGAGCTTTGATAGACTTATTAAATGGACTTTTATCCCAACTCAAGTTTGGTGTTCTGCGGCAGTTGCTCTAATATATTACAAAATATGATTTACTCACTGATGTATTAACATGGCCCACACTTGTAAGATTTCTATGAAACTTAAATCCAAGGATTTTTACAAAATTCTCGTATTTTATAATACATCCATTCAACATTATAGAGGGACACGGGACATATCAATTATAAGTCCTCCAATTGTAAGGTGTGCTTTGCCAATGTGAGGCCTTATATTCTTCAAAACTTTAAGCATATAGTAGAACAGCTATGCCCCCGCCAAAGACCTGATTGGTTAGGTTAGGTTAGGTTAAATGGCTGCCCTAGCTAAAGGGCTCACTTGGACAAATGTTAAGAAATTCGTCCGTTGTGGTGCCACACATGGGAGAGGAGAAAGGAGATGGGAAGGAAGAAGGAGCTTTGGGATTAGATACGATGATGACCATACATTTTACGACGGCGCCGACGGGGGCTGATTTGCGTTCGTAGTTAGCCGTAACAAGCTACTAATGAACTTCACCAAATTTAAGATACTTACGCCGGCTATATCCGCAGGCGTAGCGAAAAAGTGGGAGTCCAGATTTCTAAGTCTTTGCCAGACGAGAGCAGGGCAGCTGAGAAGAAGGTGTTGAGATGATTCCACCTCGTCCTTCAGACAGTTTCTGCAGAACGGACTTGAGGTAATCCCAAGTCTTACGGCGTGAACACCTAACGGACAATGTCCGGTAAGGATGCCCACCAAATTTAAGAGCTGGGGCTTTGTTAGCCTTAGGAGTTTCCTTGAGCGTCCCCGATCTACCCGTGGCCAGAAGGATCTCACGACCTTGCACGTTTGCGCACTAGCCCAGCGCTCGCTGAGTTGACTCGAGGCCCATCTTTCCAGGAGCAGACCACAGGTTCTCAGGGGAACCCCAATTCTCTTATTACCTGATTAGTATTCACAAATGATAAATTTGTTTGCCATATAACTCATCATCTGGCTTAGGATTAGTTTTGAAAACAGTTCTGATAATGAAGCAGAATGCTCATAAGGCGATTGACCAGCATGTTAGTAGTCGTAGCATCGCCCAGGAGCATCAGCCATAAAACAATTTTAAAGCATTTGCGCATTTGGTATCCCATCACGCCATATTTTTATCTACCGATTGCCAGGGGCTCGTCTCACATAATCGTTCCATGTTCGTTTTCTGCCTCTTACAACTTTTACAATGTCGGTCACACCTGCCCGGGTTCTTATCTCCTCTTCCCTAGTTTTCCCAACTATTGCCCTAAGAGCATGCATTTCGGTAGCCTGCAGCAATTGTTTCGCTTTCATGTTTACTGCTCGAGCTTCTGCTCCATAAGTTAATATCGGCTTTACAATTGTTTTATAGATTCGTTTTTTATAATATGTTCATACATATACTTGTTTTTCCAAACTATTTCTCGCATGCACCGTCTCTCGCGCCTCTGTTACAATATTTACACTTTCTTGAAATTGGACAATCTTAAATTTCGAATGGGGCTAAGAATCTCGAATTTTCTAGGTTTCTGGGGACTTTATTTTGTAATCAGATTTAAGCATTTTTTTCTCAACTTTTTTTTACTCTAAATTTAATAATTTTCAAAACTAATTTGTAGAGGTTACACTAATCGTCATTGTATAATCGTACTTAAACGATTTTATTTTATTTTTTGGACTTACTGAACTTATTTAACCGTTTCTACTCCAATACCAATTAAGTAACTGGCCATGTAAGAACAGTACAACTTTCGCAATGTTGACTAAAATAGCTTCCATCGTAAGCGTCGTAGCCATCACCATCATCGCCACTTACAGCAGATACCCGTATTCAATGGCCCAACGATTTTTGCATAATTTTATGTGCTTGTGCTGGTTATAGAGACATGTTTGTAAGTACATTCATGCATACACACATTCCTTTATGGATAATTTGTTCGAGTAGTTTATTAGTTAATCGCAAATAATGAGATAAATAAACACGAAAAAGGCAAATACTGGCAGGAAAAGCAAAAAATACGCAAATCATTGGAGAGGCACAAGTATTTAAAATGTAATGTTTTAGCGTTGGCGATGATGCAAATACAGAGGAGCCAGCTCAACTATGCCGATAATGCGATAATAATGCACGCTAAGCATTCGCCATTTCGTCCGCCTTCTCCTGCATCATCAGCGCCTCCATTCACCCATATTGCAGCAGTGCAGACAAAAAAATAGCATATCTTTTGTGCGAACTTCTCTTTGTTATTTACTTTTATTAATTTTTTGCTATACAAATCACCTGTTGCTTTTACTGCTTCCAAACCTCTTGGTGGTTGTGCTTGTGATTATGGCTGTTACTGCCTGGAACGCCCACACGCAACACTCTGCTGTGTTCAGCTTCTTTGGTTTTCTCTTTTTTTACATTTTTTCAACTTGCTCTGTGTAGTCTTGCATAATTGCAAACAAAGTATTACGGTTAACTGGCACTTTAGTGGTTGGGTGGTTGGTTGCTTTACTTGGTCTTGCGTTCGATGATTTAGTTAGTCATTAGTTTTGTTCGCTTGCCTCATTATGTCTCGATACTTTTTTGGGCATTATGTGTGACATTTGGTCTGAGCGTTCCACATTCATTTATGTACATACACACATACATAGCTCCCCACTCCGACTTGCTTTTGTGGCAGTTAAAAGCTACGCTCAGAGGCATTGAAAACCTTGAAGTCTATTTTCTTTATTGTTTGATATTTTAAGTAATGGCGTTATTTCAGCAAACGTACGGAACCGGAACCTTTCTTTTGCCTTAGAGGACTTGGCTCAAAAAGCACAAATATCAAATTTGTAGAGCATCAGACTGACACTGTAAAACATTTATTTCGGATGCAGAATCTTATTTCTTTTAATGCCGATTTCTACTTAGGAAGCTAGTTCGGGTGGTCCAACATTAAGATGTTGTACTCGGTTAAAATGCCTTTGGCAGAGATTGTGGATGGAGCAAGTTTATTGTCGGTGAGGCGGACAAAAACAAGAAGCCTTTTAAATCCGAATGAAAGTAAACGTCTGGTTCCAATCACCAATTTGATATCAGAAAATTCATTCATCGCTCGATTGAATACACAGAGTCGTAAGCGCCATAGAAAGCGCTATGGCAAAGAAAGAAGTGTGTACAGCCGTTATTCTTGATGTACCGCAAGCTTTCGACAAATTACGGCACGAAGTACTCCTCCAAAAGCTGAAGTAAATGCTGCCAACACAATACACGGCATAAATATATGAGGAGTAGATGCTCCTCCAAAGCGGTCTATCTTGAGCTGTTGCTTCGTAGTTACGTATTCCCAGCTTCTTAAGATCGTGTTCCACTGCGTCTATCCAACGGTTCCTCGGTCTGCCTTTGGCCTTCACGCCCATTAGCTTTCCTGTCAAGGCTTCAGCATACAGCTTACTTCGGTTCAATTCTTCTCGAAGACGATAAAAACGCACAACAGTAGCAGACCTTATGAAGAGCGAGTAGGGATTCTATTGTAAAATAAGTTAAATTATCAAAGGAAAATTGTTTATTAGTATCCTAGTTGCAATTTTACAACGCTTCTTCAACAATGCCTAAGAATCGTTAATAACACAAATAAAAAAAATGGGAATGACGGTTATAGTGATTTCTGCGAGGTAATATAAGCTCGAGAGGCACTAAAAGTAGATTCGAAAAAGAAGGTTTCGGTTTGATTCAGCACGATATTTGCAAACATGAGTTTAGTAGTAAAAGTGGGCGTAAAGTCCTCTTTCTTCGGTTTTACTTTGATTCTTGGTACGACTTTGCGTTTGGATTTTTGATATAATAGAATCACAGGGTCCTTCAAATTCTATTTTCTTTTTTTAAACTCAAGTTTAACACCACAAGATTTGTGGCATTTTTGTAATGTTTTGACATACATAGTTACAATACATAATTGCTTATTTTTAAATTGGTGTCAACCATTGCAGTGGCTCTTTCTGTAAACTTTCTAAAACAGAGTCAATTTAAGAGCACACCAGGAGTTAAAACAAAGTAAATAGGCATTTCGGAGTTAGTATAGTTTGTCTGACAGCGTTGAGATAAGATGAAACTACCACATCTTGATGAGTTAGCACAATGTTAAGTACATAATTCATCGAGTTAAGATAGTTCAATATGCGGCGTTTAAGATGGGATAAATTGATGACCCCTGACTAGTTGAGTTAAATTAGATCGCGACCAACCATATTTTTTAAAAAGAAGTTCACAATTTGCGAATGATACGTGATATTTTCCAAATATCTTACACATGTCAATTCTTGTCACAACAACTGACGAAATGACATTTACGAAATGCGAATTTATCGAAAATTAGCTTTCTAACCTAGTTGATCCACATTAACTCTGTCTTTAAAACGGCCCAATAGAAAATAGTCCAAAACGCTAAGTCGGGCGGTCTTGGCAATAAATTTATTGTCTCTTTGATTGCGTGTAATTTCACGCAATTTTATTGAAACACGTATCGTCAATATATAGTAGATATATACCATCAACTTAGATACAAAAGGGCCGTTCCATTGATCAATTTTTAAAATCCAATACTTTCATTGGCATCAGCGATATCTTCAATGGAACGACTGGCACTGGTTTTTTTTATGTCTTACACCAAACCAATCGGTTAAAAAATGTCGATTACATTTTTTATTTCGCGCTCTGTTGGACGATTATTACTACCAAAAATGACCACAATTTTGTGAAACGTAGCTTTCACAGACTTAACGTTTTCGAGCGAATTTTAATTATTTGTGTACGGATCTGGATCGAAATGAGCTCTATGCTCATTTTAGTAAATTACCGACTTTCTATTTAAGTTCTGTTAAAAGAGACGTCATCGAACTGTTAGATCTGTCAAAGTAAAGTTCTGCTAGAAAAGCAGTTGTACCTTGGTAAAATTATGTGAGGGAAACTTTTGCGTTAAAACATACTCATCCTCCTCCGTAAAAGTCATAATTCGGTCGTGTACATAGTTTTGTTGAATGTGTTAGAGAAAATTGTTAATTGCATATTCCATTTAGTGGGGCACAGCAAACGGGCCACTCTCGGTTAACGCGCTTTGTGATGTTGTCAGTTCGTCTCGAACATCTAAAAGTGTCGATTTGTATATAAGCGTACATATATTCTCAAGTATCGATGTAAGACTGCCTTCCCACAAATTTTTCTTTTTTCTCACTTTGAATTTCCGTGTTTTGATTTTTTGTTTCTACAGCTCTTTTCGTTTTTTTTTCTTTCATCTCCATTTTTTTTTTTTTTTTTCTTATTTTATGTGCTACGCTTACTCACTTTTTCGTAACATGGCTTCCTTTCATTTATCGCATACCTCGAATAGCCTTACCTGCTGACTATTGATATCGAATTTTGAAACGGTTTCACTTCGTTCGTTTTGTTTGACGAGACGGATGAGTAATCCGCTGACATGCAATCGGCGGCATCGATGACAGAGAATACAGTAATGGCAATAACAATGTTACCTATTTTAGCGCTCAAACGGCGGAACTGTCCTAAGTTGCTATTGTTGTGTAGTGATATTTAAGCTCATGCGAAAAAGTTGCCTAGCAGAGCCCCAAAACTTTTCTAAAGTTGAGTGTCATTAATCATATACATTAGATCAACGATCGCGTAGGTGTATCTCTTCATGTCATCAGATGTGCGTTGATACAAATAAATGGACAAAGAATGCGCCATCGAAACAATTAACTGGTGTGAATTAATGTATGCATACATTCATAATTTCATCTTCGCCGAGGTGGTATCACAATTTCTCTACCGAAGTGCTGGAATTGGTCCATTTTCCGCAGAACTTTTGGATATTGCCCCGTCTTCATGTCTGTATAAATGCAGTAAACAAATACGTAATAAATTAAAAATGTTTATTCAATCATTTTAACATTTTTCCGAATCTTTATTGTGAATTTTTGTATGATGAAATACAAGGGTTAAATGCATTTGCCGAACCTCAGTGGATTTGCCTAAGTTATAGGTCGTTAAGAACTGAATTGAAGATAATTTATTTTCAAATAGCCTTAAATATGCACTAGTAAACGAAATAATCGTTTAAAACACTAAGCAATATGAAAAAAATTACACTGTGGTACAAAAAAAAAAGTTGCAAAAAAACTTTGGATCGGACATGGTGAGGGTTGTAGCTTATGAAAAACTGAAAATAATGGTATAGTTGAAATTTCCAATACACCCCCAAAATCTCATTTTATGGCCATAAAACCGTTTTTCAGTAGGTTGATATGAACAATCACTCCTAACTTCGCCAATTTCCATCCGATTTCGAATTTGCTTTTTTAGTTCGAAAGAACAAAAACAAGCCTTTTTGACAGTGTGTTAACATTTTTTCTGAAATGACAACTGACGAGACTGTAGACGGAAGTATTTGGAATTTTTTTATTTTTTCTCTATTTTTTCGACTTTGACATAATTTTTACGATATTATCCGATATTGAGGATTTTTTTTAGTACACTACTGTTATAGTAAATTTAATTTTGCGTCAAATGAGCTATATTTGACTGTAATTGAATTAAAATTAATAGAGTTGTGCGAGTTTTAAGATTTTTTGTTTTTTTTTTACTAATTTGGAATGTTGGTATAGCTTACGCTAAATGGGAATAAGGACGTGTTTTGATGCGTTATTATAGATACGTAATATTTATTGGAGTATATATGAATACATAAGAGTACACTGTACTGCATACAACAGAACTGGTTAGAACTTACGAAAATATCTGACATATTATAGCACATTTTTTTCAATAGAAATATGGAAAAGCTCCCAAGTGTGCCAAAGTTCACACTGTACATTGATTAACAAAAGAAGTTTGTTATTATAATTTAACCTTATTAAAACGTCAAAGTTTTATTGTTTGTTTCATTGAAATTCAAAAGATATAAATCAAAACGTTGCCAGAAAAGTCAAATTTCTCAATATTCTCCGATGATATGGCATCATCAGCCTTATCATAAACCAGATGATTGTTATTTTTGTAAAACGGACGTAAACGGTCATCATTATAAAACTCGAAAGCACATAAAGTATGCTGATGTTGCAACTGTTAAGAACCCCGTAGTCTTGGACGATATGATTGACTCAACTGCAGGTCATGAACTGAAGGAAGTTCAACTCATTGCTGATGATGATCAAACTGATAACAATAAACCTGATGATGAAGAGTACTTTCCGTCTGGTTCTAAGTTTTCAGAACGAGACATTGTATCAAATTCAGATTTTCAGGATCTTTCTCCTGATTTACATACTTCTATCGGGAAGGCAATCTGAAACGCTCGCTTCTCGATTTAAACAATGGAATTTAGTTGATGACGACTTCAGATGAATGATGATGATCGAATTTCTTACAGAGAAGTATTCAAAACTGATGAAGAAATGACAAATGTACCGTACCATACTAAACTCCAAAGGGCCGTTTCCAATGCATTTTTAAGTTTGGAACCAGTGCCGTTGTGTACTGCACCGTACCATACCGTACAGTGCTGCACTGCGCAATACTCCAATAAATATTATGCGTTTATAATGACACTTGTTATTATTTTCATGCTTCGAAATGCATACCAAATCTCGTAGTAAAAAAAGAAAAAATCTTAAAACCCACACAACTCTATTAATTTTAATTCAATTACAGTCAAATATAGCTCATTTGACGCAAAATTAAATTTACTATAACAGTAGTGTACTAAAAAAAATCCTCAATATCGGATAATATCGTAAAAATTATGTCAAAGTCGAAAAAATAGAGAAAAAATAAAAAAATTCCAAATACTTCCGTCTACAGTCTCGTCAGTTGTCATTTCAGAAAAAATGTTAACACACTGTCAAAAAGGCTTGTTTTTGTTCTTTCGAACTAAAAAAGCAAATTCGAAATCGGATGGAAATTGGCGAAGTTAGGAGTGATTGTTCATATCAACCTACTGAAAAACGGTTTTATGGCCATAAAATGAGATTTTGGGGGTGTATTGGAAATTTCAACTATACCATTATTTTCAGTTTTTCATAAGCTACAACCCTCACCATATCCGATCCAAAGTTTTTTTGCAACTTTTTTTTTTGTACCACAGTGTTATTAATCTTTTCCTGTTGTAGCTTCTTGCTTCTTAAGATGTATTCACTTTATAAATCATTATAAGCAGCTAAATATCTTGTTTTGAATGGCATGCAAAATTTGTTTACCGAGTAAATAAGAGTATATGTAAAGTTCCGGGTAATGTATGCTGCAACGTATGAAAAATTGGGTTTTCGACCCTAAGTGCAGATTTGAACCCAATTCGAAATTCGGAGTATGCAGTTTTTGCGACTTGGCTGACCCTAATAAAGGTTCGCACTTAAGGAAAATTATAATTTTTAAAAATGAAAAAAGTGATATCTCTGTTATAAATTAACCATTTTATTAAAATTTGGTAAAAGTAATAAACGCTAACAAGAAATACGATAAAAAAATTTGGTGATGGGTGATACCACAAGCCACACCCCGTTTTTTGTGCCCCACCTCAACTAGATCTAACTTAAATAGTATTGAGATTGGACGAAAACTATCGGGTGTTTTTTTAGCTGCATGAGAACTATGGATATCGATAACTATGGTTTGGCAGCTGAGAATGACAAACTTTGCTATCATTTATGTTCAATAGGGTTTGGCAAGTCATCATGAATTGTTTAACGCTAAAAAACGCTTTCAATTTCATTTTGAAAAAAAACTATTCGTCATCGTTCTCAACTTGTTGGTTTTTGTCCTTTGACTGTTGGCTTACGCGTCTATAAAACAGCTCGTGCAAAAATTTAAACCAAATGACAGTCGTTTGCTGATTGGGCTCATTTATATTTATTATTAAGATTTATTGGAAAAAGTAGTGAAAAATTGGACTGATCGAATAGATATGGAACTCGTAACTGCGGCGGACATATGCCGGAAAACATATCAAAAAATAAATGCCATGAAATCATCTATTATACGATATTGAAATAAAAAAAAAATATTTGAATAGTATTTCTGCTTTGTATCATTTTATCATTTTAAGTTCTCAATATCATTTATTTCTTCCACAAAAAGCGAATCATTAATGTGCTTCTGTTCGTTATTGCCCACTCTTACTGAGATATCGATTTTACAAACAGAATATTTTTCAGATTTTAAAAAATAAGGAACAAAATAACCCACGCGTATAAGAAATATTGGGTTGAAATGTACCATTAAATTGTATTATAGACTTTTAAGACAATTTTATACAAATTTTTTTTTCGAATAATTCTGATCAACTTTAGACCAAATGAACAAAACTTGAACCCACTGTAGAAAAATTACGTATCTTATCAAACCAACAATAAACTGAACTGAACTGATTTAAAATGTATCCAAGTACCTACTCCCATATAGATAACTACTTTTTTATAAAGTCATATATGTATACATATCTACAACAGGTTTCGTTTGAGTTTTAATAATATTCCTATCCTTCTTATTCTCTACTTTTCAATTACACAGTTCAACGTGCAAAAGGCCTGCTGACGAAAGGTAAAAATGGTACCAACAATTGTTTCGTCACAATTTCACTGGGCAAAGAGAAATACCAGACATCAGTCAAGGACAAAGCGGAAGCGAATGTTAGTTGGAATGAGGAATGTGAACTGTAAGTTAGCTTTAACGTAATCCCATAGAATTTCCTGCAATTGTATCCTTATCTCATGTAATTTTTCTCACCTTTCTTCTCCAGCAAAATTCCCGATCAAGGCAATCGTGCCGAACTGGCTTTGACTTGTCTGCATCGCAATAATCTCGGCATCGATGAGTTTCTCGGTCAGGCTACATTGCCACTCAATGAAATGGACGTATACGATCGTCCACGCTCTAAATGGTTCAAGCTGGAGAGTAAACCCGGGAAAGAGAAAAAGAATAAAGAGCGTGGTGAATTGGAGGTGCGGATTTCCTTTGTTGTCAAATCTGGCTCACTGACTGATCTGAGCAAGAAAGAAAAGCACAAGTCTTCCATCGGCCAGTTGGCTTCTTCCGTGGGTGGCAGTCTTCTCTCAATTGGCACAATAGAAAAGCGCAAAGGCATTAAGAAGTTTGCCAAATCGATTGGCTCGAAAATGCATTTGAGCAGCAAGAAGAAGAACAAAGATGGTGATGATGTATCGAACTTCAGTGGCTCATTCGCGAGCATAGGCACTCCGAATAGTTCGAATGGTGGTAGTAATCGTTATGGGCAACGCGCTGGTGAGGCCGATCCCGGTGTGATTAGTGAGGATGAAGATGAGTTCGTTTTTGACAATTTGTCACACAAAAGCTCGGCGAGTTCGTTGAACATACGTTCGAACCTACAGCCGCCTACACAAAATTTTACGCCGCGTAATCCTTCACCACTGCTGGGCAAAGTCGGAGGTAAGCCATTGTCTAGAAGAGATTTGGTGGAGGAGGATCTCGCTGTAGATCCCGAGTTAGAAGAGTTAGAAAACGACTTCAGCGTCCGTGCACGAACACTGCCGCCGCCCTCGAAACCACCTCGCACACAACAACAACTCAACGATGTGATAGCTGCGTCACCGAAGCAAAAGGAACCGGCTCTGGACGAATGGGAGTCGAAGCTATACAAACAACATTTGCAGATTGGAAGTTCAGATTCGTTAAAACGACGCTCCTGGGAGCAATCGCGCGTGCCGCTACCAACACCCAATGAAGAGGCAGAAAAGGAATTGCAAATAAAAGTGGAAGAGAAAAACGTGGCCGAAAATAAGCAAGAAAATGGTATTCAGAAACAGGAAAATGGTTTCGCTGATAGAAATATTTCGCAAAGAAACAGCGAGAGCGACTCTTCTTTATCATCTTCAGACTCAGACGAGGAGAAAAGTATGCCTGAATTAAACAAAACTGAAGTCAAAGGCGTTACTAACAAGCCACAAGAACTTATTCTCACCCCTAAGCCCGTAGCAGCAACTCAAAATATAAGTCTCCTCTCGCCTGATGATGAAACAAAAGATTTCAAAGAGTTTAACGCTTCGTTTTCAAAATTCGAACAGCGCAATAAGTCGCATTTATTTGATTTGGATATGGATAAAAAATGGCATACACAATCTTTTATACAGGAAGAGTCCAGAGCGCCTGCTGTGCCAAAGGCTATGCCACGCAATCGTGAACGGGAAGTAGAACTCAAACGCGCTGAAGAAGAGCAAGAAGCCGAGCGCGAACGTCAAGCGGAGGCTGAAGCTAATGCTGCAGCAGCAAAAGCAGCAGCTGATGCCGAAGCCAAGGTCGCAGCTGTTGCTGCTGCAGAGGCTGCGCGTAAGCGCCAAGCTGAACTAGAGGCGGCTTCTATTGCTGCAGAGATTGAACGAAACCGACGCGAAGCTGTTGAAAAAGAAGAACAAAGACGTGCTGCCGAAGCTGCACACCTCGAAGAAGAACTACGCAGAAATGAGCAAAAGTTACGAGAAGAAGAGGAAGCATTGCAGGAAGAATTGCGCCAGCGTGAAGAGGAGAAACGGCGAGAAGCGAAAAGACGTGAAGAAGATCAACGCATTTTGAACTTTGCCAAACGCTCTACATCGCTGGAGGAAGAAAAAACCCCCTACGGCACGCCCGAACAATCGCCCAGCGAGACCTCGTCTGAGAAACGTGAACGGCGTATGGGCAAATACAAGTATCTCAATAAGCGAGGTGAGCGTTTGAGAGGGACGGTGTGCAGTGGTTGATGAACGTTTGTTGTTGTTGATGTTGTTGGCTGTGGCGGCAAAAACTGGCGGATTTGTTGAAATTGGATATGAAAACATGCACATATATGTAAAAAATGGAACAGAATGTAAACTGCTTCCATTTAACCAAAAAATATGGCTTTTGGAATCTGCACAATGATTAAATGACCAAAAAGAAAGAGTTACACAAACACACTTACACCACTAAATGTTGTGGAATGTTTGCATGAAAACACTTAGATTTGATTTGATTCGATTAACTGTATATACAAAATGAAAATTATTATGAAAATTTAATGCACGCTTCTATAATAAGGCCAATCAAACGCAGATCCGCCAGTGGATTTCATTTGTGCGCTGTCCACACATACACGCAAATATTCATCATCACTCACACATTTACATACGCTTATGATGTTTTATTTTTTTTAAATGGTTTTTTCAAGCGAATCATCATTACTATTTACATACATACATATGTACAATATATCAATCATTTGCATTAATTTTGCACAACATGCATTGTTCATATTTCTTGTGTTTTTAATTTGAAGCGAATATTATTAATGAAAAGCGTTTAATCTAATTTTTTTAATATCTTGTAGAGAAAAGTGAAGATAATCGGTCCACACCAAGTCCCAAAGCCACTGAACGCATTATAATTGGTCATGAAAAATCCACATCACACGCAGAACGACGCTCGGAAATATCAGCAGCGCTAGCCAAGAAATATGATGGCAAATCGCGAGAGGTTCATGCAAATTTTTATTAAAAAGTCTTTTTCTTTTACTAATTTTTGGTTTGTTTACAGGAACTTATGCTAATAGCAAATGGTATGGAAAACGAAGCGTTACTGCAACGTCAACGTGTTAAGGAGCTGGAGGACTATCTGGATAATTTGCTGCTGCGTGTAATGGAAACGCATCCAAAACTTTTGCAGAATCCCTACTCAAGAACCACATCGGCGAAGAGGTAAATACAAGTTTAATTTGCAGAAAGAACTTGGTATGATCCTATTGTATTGTATTATGACACTGTGAATTCTTGCCACTTTGATTTTTAATTGATTTTTGCACTGCTATAGCATTTTCACCTTTAGCTGTAACCATAAATACTTATTTCAATTTCATTACACTCAACACCTAACCTATATTTCAATGCACCAGCACATACTAATTACCTTGAATGGATGAATGAATTCCGTCTGCAAAAGGTTCGAATTGATAAGTTAATTTGTATATTTGGTACTTACCATAGAAATACGTTTAAACTTTTCATAAAAAGGCAGCTTATATGCCACCTGCGACCGGCGACGAATATATCAGCATTCGTTCGCACGCTAGTCAGTTCCATGATACCAGATCGACTCGCTTTTATATCCGACCAGAGGCTTCAGCAACTTTTCCACACATTTGTAGATAATAAGTATACCGTTACAACAAAAACATTGTGCGAAATGAAAGAAAACAGTTCAAAACGGTAACTGTGCCATATTTTCTTATTCTTCCCAGGAATTTCGTATACAATAAATTAATTGTTCAGACCACATATTCATACTATAAACAGTAAGCCAAAAAAAACTTACTAACAGATCTTCGTGAACGTCCATTGGTGTTTTTTATGTCTTATTTTGAGCCAAGTAATTCAACATTTTCCATTCTTTGAACGATCATAACGACTGAAAATATCCACAATTTCCTCAGATACACAGTGGTTTTAACTAACTTTTATATGGATATTGTACAAAATCGATCTTATTTTAGGAAAATATATATTTTCTACTCAACTCCTGCCATTGGTAGCTCTGATAGCTGTCAAAAGAAAACAGCTAAAGAATGCATTCGAACATGAAAGAGCCGTAAATAATGATAATAATAATCAAGCAGACTTAGGTTCACTTATAGTATAATTATATGAAGGAAATAAGACTTTAAAAAGCAAAAATGTTGTGACGAAATCGTCTTGAATGATTTCAAAGTACCCCCTCTCTTTAAAGCTGTTCAAATGGTTTTATTCGTTCAAATATTCATAGACATTCAAAAGCTATTAAATTAATTTAATTATGAATAGAAAAATGACAACGAAATTATTTTGCATCTTCCAGCTGCACAAAGGCTAGTTCCGTACATCCTGTCAAAAGTGAATACATGTGCACCGTATGAACTGTCGTGCGATTTCACGTCCCCATTTCTATCTTCTGATTTCTCTTTAGTAGTTCCTTTCTCTTCAATACTACACTGACTATAAAAATATTTTCAGAATTAGACTGCTGAAACAAAAGCGCTTAGCTAAGTAAAGCCCGAGTCCTTCCACTATCTGCCTCTTTCTTAGTTGGAAAAACACTTCAGGCGTATATGACTTTTCACTTTTTCACTTCTAATGTATCGGCGCGTGATGTTAAGAGACAGTGGGTGGGACCTGGATTCAAATATAAAACATTAATGTTATAGAAATAGGATATTGTTTGAGTTCGCCACATAGCTGCAGACTATGACGCATTTCTAAACGAATTCCCACCATGAAAAACGTTTCTCATAAAAATCGTGTGCAACAGATTTTCCCAAAGATGCATAGATTTGATCAAAGGATATACTATTTCCCACCAAATAAATCTATACGTTTTTACTAGAAGGTAATGTCACAAATACAATAATATAGTAGATACTTCTATATAGAATTCGTATTATTTTTGTTTTGGTTTGGTTTTTATATATTTTTTTATAATATTTTCAAAAACAAAGCTGAAAATCTACATTAGTTTTGGCTCAAGTGAATAGGTTTGACCAACAAAACTATAAAAAACAATTATTCACAGCAATATTTGATGGCTCTTGGTAACTTAAATAATAAAAAACACTATTTCTGCATTATTTATAATAATATTTGGTATGACCACCCTTGTTCTTAATTATTTCAAACATTCGAGTTGATAAGGAATCGTAATATTTTTCAATTTCACTCTGTGAAATAGTTGACCAGGCTTTTTTAATCGCTTCAACCAGGGTCGCCTAGTCTTGAAATTGTCTTCCCCCTTCACACACTCTCCTGGATAAAAGTCCCCAAATGTTCTCGATAATATTTATGTCTGGGACTCCCCCCTGGCATCCACTCGAGAAAGTTGACATTCTGGTCCTTAATCCACTGTTTTGTAACCCGGGCTGTATGGATGGGAGCGTTGTCATGTTGGTACGTCCATTGAATAGGTCCAAAAATTTCGGAAAACTGGGGAAAAGCCTTTTGGAGCACAGTCTTGTAGACATTTGCATTCATCTTTGATGAAACAAACTGCAGCTCGCAAGTTCCATAAAACGATATGGCTCCCCAAACCATTACGCCTCCTGTACAGGCGTGGTGACGACTCAAAAAGCATTCCTCTTTTCGCATATCGTGAAAATAGTAGTTGTAGCCATCCGGTCCGTCGAGATTGAACTTTTTTTCGTCGGAGAAGACCACAGCCTTCCACTCCTTGTTCCATGTCATGTGATCCCGCGCAATTCGAAGTCGCGCTTCCTTCCGTGCATCATTGAGAGGATTTTTTGTTTTTTATTTTTAATCTCTTTAAGTGTTTAGCACTTCGAATAATTCGTTTTACCGTTGCCAAACTAACATATACACCGCATTCATCCCTGATTTTACTGGCAGAGAGGTGGGAATTCGAAGCAGTTCGAAGGATTAGTCGCCTCTCTGATGCCGTTGTAGCATATATTTTTCTCCTTTCATTTTTTTCTCGTAATCGGCTTCATTACGAAGAAAATTGCTTACCACGTTTTGCCTTCGACCAATCTTCTTTGCTATTTCATTATGGTTTAGGCCAGATTCAATATAGCCTTTAATTTGACCTTTTTCAAAATCGGTTAAAGATTTTCCCGACCCATATTAAAAAAAATGGTAGCCATTACTTTAAATTTAAGTAGACCAAAGAAATTATATGTTTTCAATCACGCAGTCAATCAAAAAGTGAAGTCAAGGTTGTCAAACCTAATCAGATGAGCCAAAAATAGACCACACATTTAGCGAATTCCACGATGAAAACAAAATTCTGATTTACCGTTGCATATAACCCGTTACATTTTTTGTCATATTATGAGTAAACAAATGAATGTATAAAACAAAAAAGAGAGAAGGAAAAAATGCCATAGCAACAAAGAGAGAAGAAAAAATAGAAGAAATAATTTTCAAACCTATTCAGTTGAGCGGCACTGTACCATTGAACTCAAATGGAAGTACAGTCGGGTGCACATATGAGAGCATGTTAATACTCCGTATGCTGCCAAATAAATTATAACACAAGACAGCACAAATTCTAGGAGAAAAGCGAAAAAAAAAACAAAAACAACTTCTATATACTCAATTTTGCACCTCTAAGATGTCAGTTTTATCTCAATATTATCAGCGAAAAAATCTATTTGCAGTTAGTTTTGTTGTCTCTGAATGCGGCACATTGAAATTTGATAAGATAGAGGAAGTTAGTATAATAATTTAATACGTAATTAAAGACATGAAGAAATTATCGCGAAAAATTGAGGACAGTGTCATATCCATTATAAAAGCTGGTTCCCAGACGCGAATAATAGTCAAGCAACTGCACCGCCGTAGCCGAATGGGTTGGTGCGTGATTACCATTCGGAATTCACAGAGAGGTCGTTAGTTCGAATCTCGGTGAAAGCAAAATTAATAAAAGCATTTTTCTAATAGCGGTCGCCCCTCGGCAGGCAATGGCAAACCTCCGAGTGTATTTCTGCCTTGAAAAAGCTCCTCATAAAAATATCTGCCGTTCGGAATCGGCTTGAAACTGTAGGTCCCTCCATTTGTGGAACAACATCAAGACGCACACCACAAATAGGAGGAGGAGCTCGGCCAAACACCTAACAGAAGTGTACGCGCCAATTATTTATTTATTTTTAACTGCACATAATAATCAGTGGTTGTAAGAGAGAGTCCCAAAAGGAGAGGGGTGGTTTTAGAGCACAAGACAGAGGTCGCCGAACATTTTTAATCGGATGGATGTCTTATAATTAAACAAATGAAAATGGCTATAGCTATAAATAAACCCGTTAGCAGATGGACTGCAGCAAGAGCACTTTGCAACATTGGCTATGTCTCAGCGGTAAAAATAACAAAACCTGCACAGTCCGAACGAAATGTTAAGTCACGTTTGAAGTCCGTCAGGAAACACCAAAATTAGACTGAAGATGACTGGAAGCGTGTAATTTGGTCAGATGAATCAAAATTTAACCGGCTTCAGTCCGATGGTAAGCAGTATTGCGGGCGACGTACCGGAGAACCCATACAAACACACCATGCTTCACGGTGGCTGTTTCACGCTATTGCAAAAAAATTACCGAATAATGAAGAAGGAGGACTATTTGCATATTGTGCAGACTCATCTTCCTGATTTTGTTGGCATAACCGTCTATCCTGAAGAAGAAGTAATATTTAAATAGGATAGGGACTCCAAGCATACGTCTAAAATCGTGAAAGAATGGCTAGCTGAGCAAAATTTCGAGGTGATGCAGCGGCCCGCTCATAATCCTGACCTCAATCCGATTGAGAACTTCTGGATAATATGAAATAACCCCAGCCAATACACACGAATTATGGCGGCGTGTACAGCACGAATGTCAAACTATTCCCGCGAAAAATATTCCAAATTTAGTGGGAAGTGTGCCAAACAGTATGAAAAATGTCATACGTGATAGGGATATATGAACAAAATATTAAAAATATACTCCATCCGTACAACTGGTGAAAGGTGCAAAATGGAATACATAGAAATTGTTTTTGTTTTATTCGCTTATTTCCTATGATTTGTTCTTTTTTGTTTTGCGTTATTATTTATTTTATTAATAATTTAATAAAAAATCTACTCCAACAGTATGGGCAAGTTAGTCTTAAAGGCATTTAGTACCCCGACTAGAATTACAGTGAGGCATGCCGAAGAATCAGTTAGGACCGAATTAGGCAGGCCTTACTGAGGCACGCCTCACTATTACCTTACCAGGCCCACGTTAGGCAAGGCAAAGATTGGCATGCCAGAACAATACCAAATTTGGTTGTGGTCACGAAAATCTGTGGCAGTGTCTCACTTAGGCATAAATTGGAATCCCTAACTGATTTGTAGAAGGGCATCCGGAGTATTACCGAAGTTCGGTTTTTTGAACCTGCGCCTAATGGGGCAGATGTGTGGCGATACCTTTCGGGACTTGGCCCTAGTTTGGCTGCCTTATTTGCGCCTAATCACCGCCTTACCAAAATTTCTAGTCGCGACACGACGAAGTTTAGTTTTTGTAGATCTTGACGAATAAAGTTGAATGAATAATATATATCAGGTGTTTTTTTAAGAGCTTGAGAACTTAAAATATTAATAGAAAACAGAAATATTGTGGGAATGATTTTTGTTTTATAATTTGGTAGATAATTTCATCGCATTTATTTTTTGAATACGTTATCTGGCATATGTTCGCCGCGGCTACGAGTTACAGTCCAATTTTTGACTACTTTTTCCGATAAATCTGGCCGCATGGCGTCAATGATGGTTTGAATATTGCAATAAATTGATTGCTAAGTGCGCTGTATGGCAAGTTGCGCAGTCTTGGTTGAACCAAATGTTGACTTAGCTGATTAATTTTTTGAAAACAAACATTCACCGCTCGCTATTTACCGTAACGGCAGCTCATTCCTCATTTCGCCAGTGCTCTATGAACTTCGCGAACAGATTTATTCATCAGTTATTATTTTTTTCAAAGTCAATTTCTACAATTTGGAACATAAGCAAACTATTAAGGAAGTTATGTCCAAATATAGGGTTATCTAATAAGAGGTGTTATTTTGATATTCAAAGAAAAATGCTGTTTTTTTAATATAAATGATCGGATGTTTATTTCATTATAAAGAGGAAGGTATGCCGTTAGTAGTGGAAAATAACATCAGGCAAATGACCCCCTCGACCACGCTTACAGGACAATATACTTTTCATGAAATTTTCTATAACCGAATTGCAAAATGTCCTCGATAGCCTCACGAATTCCATCTTTGAGGTCTTGAATCGATCCTGGGCTGTTGGCGTAGACCTTTTCTTTCACCGTCAGCCGAAGCAAGAATGTATCATTGCGTTCATACAACGCGGCGGCGCGCGGAATTTTCAATTCTTCGGCTGACGGTCTTCCCTACGCTTTAAACACAGCTGACCATCATTATTATATTTTCATATGTGTCCAAAATTATGTAAAAAAAAATGTAAATCGGCAGTAGTAGTTTTTTTTTTAATTTATTTTACTTTTTAATTTATTTTACAAGTTCGCCTGTTCAGCTGACGTATTTTCGCCCCTCTACGGCTCATTTTTACTATTTTTTTTATTCTACTAAATGTCAACAATACACTCGAAAAATTTCAGCCGGTATTAAATAAGTTGTTAAAAAAAATTTTTCGACACGTTTCGCGGCATCTCACGCACGTACCCACCGCTACTGGGCCAGCTGACGGTTGGTTTCGTCATCCATTGGATGGCGACTGCCTTCAGTATTAAAATCAGTCGGCATGAAATGATGAGGTCAAAATGACCCCGGCTGAGGTCTTCCCACCGCTATAAACGCAGCTGACCATCATATGTGGACACATATGTGTCCAAAATTATGTAAAAAAATTTATTTTACATGTTCAGCTGACGTGTTTCCCCCCTGTACCGCGCAGCTGACTATTTTTTTTTTATTCTATATTACTAAATGTCAACAATACACACAAAAAATTTCAGCCGGCATAAAATGAATTAGTAGACATTTTTTTCGACACGTTTCGTACCCTCCCACAATCACACCCACCGCGGGTGCGCCAGCTGACGTTCCCTTTCGTTATTCATGAAAGCTAAATCACAAGTATAGTCAAGAATTTAACGGTATAAAAACGCAGTCCAAAATCGACCCCTTGCTCCCGGACTAAAAACATCGTTGATTTTTGCAAGTTTTCTTGAGGACTTTTCTTCCATATAAAAAAATTCGAGCATGTCCTCTGTATGGAAGAAAAGACGTGACACCTCAATGCAAAAAATTCTCAAACTACAAGCCCAGAAAGGTCTAGTTAAAAACTTTACAGCTTTGATTTTTTGTTTTTACTTTTTCAAAGGTTTCAACTCAACAGCTTCTTCAGGCAAAAAGAAATCAGGGCTATAAGGTGGATGATCCATTAATTCGATCTTTTGAGTGCTCATTCATTCATAACCCTTTTTGGTTGCTCGGCCGAGCTACTCCTCGTATTTGTGGTGTGCGTCTTGATGTTGTTCCACAAATGGAGATATCTGCAGTTTCATACCGACTCCGGACGGCAGATACTTTTTTTTTTAAGAGGAGCTTTTTCATGGCAGAAATACACTCGGAGGTTTGCCATTAACTGCTGAGGTGCGACCGATATTAGAAAAAAACTTTTTCTTCATTTTGGTCTTTCACCGAGATTCGAACCTACGTTCTCTGTGAATTCCGAATGGTGGTCACGCACCAACCCATTCGGCTACGGCGGCCGCTACGCAGTTACCAGTTACCATTAATTCCAAAAACCCTGGCAAGTTACATGGTTAGTAGCACCTGTAAGTGATAAACCTTTATTGCGAACGATTTTAGGGCATGACTGTCTCTTGCAGAGGTGACGTGAATTGGTGTGATCGTACGCTATAATTTTTCTTGTAGTGTTTGCTGATGTCGCAATTTTATGTCTATAAGCCTCAATTGACCGACGTCTTCAAATTCCATATAAACCAGGCCGTTGTTCAAATTCAGCCGAAACTGTGCAACAGCATCATTGGAACTTGATTCCCTTGGGCCTTTTAAATAAAAAAATAATTTAGTTAATGCCTCACAAACCACTTGGTTTATTCCATTTCGACCGCCCCTATTGCAAAATGCTATAGTTATTTTATTAACTGAACATACCCTTCCTATTTCCACTGTGGCAAGTATGTCTTTGCACGATTAGTTGTTAATAACATTTATCCGAGTTTTCGTACTATTTACATTTTCTTATTTTCGCTGTGCGTTGCACTTCGTATTTCTTCTTCTTCTTCTGTTTTCTATGCATTACTGTCACTCATTATCAAAGCTTCAAGTCTCCCTTTGTGTATCTCATTTGCACCTATCCCATATGTTTTCTACTTTTTGTGTGTTTTTTTGTGTCATTGTCATGTCCACTTAAATGTTTAAATGTTTGAATGCAATTGCCTACACATTTTCCTTGTTTACTAATAATTTTAAATGCAACCTCGTTATGTTATTTGTTATGCTCTTCTTCAGTTTTAAAAACTACATCAATATGAATGACTTTTTGTAAAGAAACAGTTGCGCAGCGCGATGAATTTCCAACCGATTGGCGGTTCGCATGTCGTAGCCAGGACAAGTAAGCAATAAATATAACAATTTTTTTACCTATTGACACATTATACGGTGTTTGTATTATTATTTTCAAATTATTATTACACTACTACCAATAGTTTATATTGGAAGGTTATAAAGTTGGAGGCAAATTCATCGCTCATCAGTTTTTGCTTATTTTAATAAAAGGAATGCGATACTTAATTGAATGATTTTTCAATTTCTAAAATATGTTATGCTTTGAAAATTGCTTAATCACCCTTTCCAGTCATTGTTTTATAAATGCGTTGCATTGTGCGAAATTTTAACATTTCTCGTTTCTCTTTTCAGCGGCTAAATGTTTGTGAAAAACATTTTATTTATTAGTAAATTTCGTGCGCTGAATGAAAGCAATACGGTGGCGGAAATTTAAACCGCCTTCCAACCAACCAACAACAACACAAACATCCACAAAATCAAATATGATAATAGTAGATAAAACGAAGGGAAATCACCAAGTTGCCTTATAGTGAAAAATCCAAAGTGCTTTTTTACGATGATAATAACTAATTCTAAAACAATTATGAGTGTATGTAGAAAAAATATGATATGAGTACGAGTTTATTATAATTTTTTAATCAATGTATGTTTTTTTTTTGGTTAGAAATGATTTTGTTTCTACTAATACAGTTAAATTATTGAATGTAACATATTTTTTAAAATGGATTAACAAACGTAAGAAATAATTGTAAAATATGATTGTTGTGAAAACGTATTTAATACAGCGATTTGCAAAGAAAAAACATAATACGCACCTTCACGGTTAATGATTCTGAATTCTACATCGATGGTGGAAACTTAAATTAAGTTAATTTATTAGTAAAAAATTAAAAGTAAGTTTTAAGCGAAAAATATGTTATGAAAATCAACCGATTGTCGCCAAACGCCTTTATGTGAATGTATATGTAAGACTTTCTATGACGGCGGCACCCGCTGTAAATATGCAAACAAGTAACTAATCTTAACTATTTACAACGTTTAACTACAATATTTACGTAAAATAGAACTAAAAAGTAATCACGTTTATTCAAAACAAACTGTAAAATTTTGAACCATTGCATTTTTTTACAAAAATTGACCAAACAAACAAATCGCGTTACAAAATTGCCCATTAATTGAGTAGCTTGGTGAGACCAGATATGTATTTTCAATGACTATTGCTAGGAATTAAGGTGTTTGTTGTCGCATTTATGATTTGGTTGAATTATGATTTTATTTTTTATATTTTTTTAATTGTAGTCCGTAGGTTTGGACAATTGTGTTTTGCGAGTAAAACATTACCACCATCCTTGAATATGTTTATCTCCGAGCTTTATATATCTGTATGAGCTGAATTTAAATGATATTGTACTTTAAGCTTGATTAAAAATATCATTAAATAAATATTATTAAACTATTTGTACTATAAAATTTGGTTTTATTATTTGTATCTCATCTTTTACCTCCAGCGAGTCACATGTCGAGCAAAAACGCATTCTGCGCAATACCGTGTTTTTATCACCAGAACGTTTTCGTTGCTGCCTTACTTGTAACCGATACACAAAATATTTGTATTTTTTGTTTGCCGAACTGCTTAACAAAACAACGCAAAAGTTAAAAAGTTTCGCGGCGCGCCGGCTTTAAACTAATAATCGTCCATTTAAAGCAAGTTGTGGGTATATTATTTTTTAAGGCTTAGATTCCAATAAATAAAATTCAATTCAAATAATTATCCAAATATGTATACATACCTATATACAGGGCCTGCCATCTATCGTTACGGATTTGAACTAGGTATTATTTGAAGAATGGTAACACTTAGCTGTCATCTGATTTGACAGAAAATTAGTTTTATTCTTCCGCTGAACGAAAATGGTTGTGTTTACGCTCAAAGAACGCTGGGAAATATTGCGACATTACTTTGAAAATCATGGTAATGTTGCACCGAATGAAGCGTATGTGCGTTACTTTGCGAAAAAAGTAAGAGAAACTGGGTTGCTTATTGACAAACCAACGCGTGACCGACCATTGTATTGTTATCTTTGGGGTGCCGTCAAAGACCAGACCGATCGTATGGGATGGTGCATGGCTAGCCCAGGCAGCCATATGAATGAAGTTGTGTTCCATCATTAACCGGAAGGATTGTACTTCAAAATAAAAAAAAACAGTTTGGAAAAATATTGAGTAGTTTCTTTTTTATAGCATTTTTAATTCCGTAAAGTTATATAGCGGACCCTTTACATATAGGCAGCGGAAAATTAATCATCCAATTTTGTTTGTGAATACCTTTTTTAGTAAATAAAAAAACTAATTTTCTTTACTTTGACCTTTGCGCGCTCCATTGTATATTTGTATGCTGCAGTTGTCTAGTTCTCAAAAATTTATAAATCTTCCTATGGGTGATCTTCAATATTTTCTGTTCATTATTTTACTTTTAGAATTTTCTCCAATTTATTTATAAAAGCAATTATTATAGCTACATAAGTGGAAAAAAAGGTTTTGAGTTTTACGAACATATAGTATGTAACAACGCGATCCACACCATATCGTCCCCCTTATGCCGGAAACATGAATGGGCTAATTTTTCAATTTTAAGTTAATGTGTTGATTTGATTAACTTTCAGGTGTTCTATGCTATACCAAAACCCAGAACATCATGCAAACACAGAAACCACAAATAAATTTGAACCCTGTGTGAACCCTGTATTTCTTATACACACCAATACGGCTCTCACTCTATTGACACAAGTATTTATGCGTAATCAAAATTAAGTTTAGTATTCATCATAATGCTTGAGTGGGGAAAGTTAGCGATTTGTTCCAGAAGACACTCCAGAACTTCATTGGTATGTAAAGCGTCTTTAAATATGCCGTCTAGATGTCGGTGTGAATAATTCCTGGACGGTTTCTTTTTTATGTTATATTTGACATTTGTTAAGTAGACAGGTGTACAATTTCACATGATAGAACAACGATTTAAAATTAGTAAGGAAAAGTAAATTTTTATTTAATAAATACCACTTTGAAGTTAAATTTGGTTTATTGAAACGAAACGAAGTTATTGGTCCAAATCTCCATGTTTTCAAACAACACGTTCGGCGCGAAATAACTTCTGCAATATTGCGGGAGCTATTCAAGTGATCAGCAACAGCTTATCAAAAAAATGACAGGGTCGCAACATTTCTATTGAGGGAGGCGAACATACCCTAACTCTCTCTTTCTTGCAAAGGCAAGTTAATGGCCGAGCAAATACAATCCGGACTTAATTTAAGGGGGGCAGCTCATCCAGCACTTTCAAATATTCCATTTTTTGCTTTAAAATTTCATTCACAATCTAAACAATATCTTTTCAATGTTTTTAGTTCAATAGAAGGTATAAAAAGTCCCTATAAAGTCAGTGAAGTGATGAGCGTCGAACGAAAGATGAGTAATCGCGTTCTTCTCGAAATACGTTTTTTCCGCGCTGCCGAAAATAATTCAAATAGATCTTTGTTGCTATTCAACTATATCAACTTAAAATTTTACAGTGATATTCTTTAACATATTGGCCTTTGCATGTACTTCAAATTTTATATTAATTATCACTAAAAATATGGTTTGGATCACTTTGTTTTTTAAAAACGAAGTGTATTTTTTCCTTTTTCACTTCAAATTTGCATGTTTCTTTTTTTTTCGTTAAAAATAGGTAAGGTAAGTTTTGTATATTCATGCCTAATATTAATATGTAATTTATTTTAAAGAAATAAAACTTCCAGTTTTTCGCTAAAAATTATTGAAAAACTTGTTGTCGGGAGGAGCTACCCTGCCACTCTTAAATGAGAGCTTTAAGATTTCAAGATAAGATAAAACATCCTCAGAAAATATCTACCGATCATTGACAAAGCTGAATGAGGAAAAATTATAAAGAATAGTATTCTTACATACTTGGCAATTATCAGAACAATTATAAGAAGCTAACAAGAATTGTTCAAATTAACCTTTCATCAGTAGAGATCTCAGCTCGTGTTGAGACCCAATAAGGAGGGATCTCAAAATTTTATGAAATTAAATTTCTTATTAATAGTCTTATGGGGGACTTAATGTCTACGGTAATCGAAATTATTTTGAGGAATGATGAACAGTTCTTTTATATTTTTTATAGATTTTTATGCAAGCTGACCTAGTTGATAAAGGGTGGGCCATATAGCGTTTGCTTTTTGAACCACCTATTTTTTTGAGAGTAGAAACACAAATTACATGTCAAATGTGTTCTTAATTTACTTAAAGGTTTGACATTTACGAAATGGGACGTTATACGCTTGAACGAAATTGGGAAATATTGAAAACCTATTTCCAAAATGGTGAGTCTTCTTCTTCTTCCACGGTTACAGTAAATGGAAAGCGTTACCGTGACATGCTCTACGAGTTTTTGTTTCCAAAAATTGAAGAGGACATTTGGTTTCAACAGGACGGTGCAACTTGTCATACTGCCAAAGTTACACTCGAACTTTTGGCTACCGTTTTTGAAAACCGAATAGTCAGCCGAAATTCCGAAATCAATCGGCCGCCTCGGAGCTGTGATTTAAGCCCGTTGGACTATTTTTTGTGGGGAGCCGTTAAGGACAAATGCTATGCGAACCACCCAGAGACGATTGATGCTTTAAAACACGAAATCGAAGTTGCCATTCATGAAATTGGAGCCCAAACAATCGAAAATGTGCTTAAAAATTGGGTTGATCGAATGACCTACTGTAAAGCCAGTCGTGGCAGTCATTTGAACGATATTATTTTTATTCATAAATGACAATGTTCAATCTTGAAAATAAAAAAAAAGTTTGAAAAAATATTGAGTAGTTTTTTTTTTATAGCCGATTCAAAAAGCAAATTTTACATGGCCCACCCTATACTTTAGCAGCCTCGTTATTCGCTAGTGTTGTAGGAGACGTTTGAATTGGATTGTTTCCCCTTCTCTTGAGATAGTATTGAGTACAGTTCCTTACCATTGAGCCGGCTTTCCGTTTTCAAAAATAAAAAATAATATATTCTTGTAGACAAACATTTTCGATGTCCTTGAGGAAGCAGGCCGTTGACAGATGAACTAACACGAATACCTGCAAAATAACTAACCGAACGTGGCGCAATGCCAACAAAGCTAGAACTGACGAGTTGGTAAGAAGGCCACGAGCAGACATATTCGGAATTACGTCAGCAATATCCGGCCACCAGCCTTTGGGAGACCATGCTAGGAAGATGGCTTGGCCGTACAACGATATAGGTAGAAGCTGCAATTAAGAGAAATCTAAGGAAACAGTATTTTACTATCTGTGCGAGTGGCCTACGACATAGAATGCTGGGGGAAATCTCGGTGGTTAATTTCAAAGAATTTGCAGAAAAAAATAGACAACATAGGCAGATTCATAGTCAAGCCAAGATGGTTGGGCTAATAAAAAGCAGTAGTTTTACAAGTGGTGTATCAAAATAGCAAAAATACATCTTTTGTGCTAACTGGGCCTGGGCTGTGTTACTCAGAAAACACCTCCACCATCAGCACAGCACACTGACTTATTGACAAATTTTAACAGTTTTGTTTTAGTATAGAATGAACAAATACCATAATAAA
Organism: Anastrepha obliqua; assembly: GCF_027943255.1. Classification (NCBI taxonomy): domain Eukaryota; kingdom Metazoa; phylum Arthropoda; class Insecta; order Diptera; family Tephritidae; genus Anastrepha; species Anastrepha obliqua. Next base: position 92,745,704 of record NC_072893.1, on the reverse strand, counting down.
CTTTATGCAAATTAAAAAAAATGTTTTTTTTTATAAAAATATAGTTCATTCCATAACAAAGACCATAATAATCCATGTTTTAAACTCTGTGTAAATTAAAAAAAATCAAAAATATTTTTAAACAGTGTTTCTAGAAAAATTTTGAGTATGAATTTTATAGTCCAATGTATTTCCATTGAATTTGCATATTAATTTCATAATAAAGTGCAAGTTTCAAGTGGCTCAAAAATCGCATTGATTTTGCATATTGTTTTTTTGTACTCTTTGAGGACCAATAACTTTTTCCACTATTTCGTTATACCCATTTTTAACAAAGGATCGAGATTCTTAATCGAAGTTATTGAGGGATGCGAAGGTTCAACCCGGACCGTCAAGCCAACAATAATGATAATAGGTGCCATATAATAAAGTAGCTTTAACCCGCGGCCCCGCTCGCGTAGGAGTAGTTTTGGGGGATTTAGGATATGCATATAAAAGAATTACAAACAATAATTTCATAGAAAATATTTTTTTATTAATAACCATAATATTATATTACAATACCCGGCATCCTTTGCTATGCCTCGTTGAATAAAATCAAAACAACCAATCAGAAAAATATCAGGCAAAATTATTTTTATTAATTTTCTATCTCAAACCGTTTTTGAACTTTGCATGTGGGTCATAGTTGAACAGCTTACGCGGATTATGAAGTTCAGAGTGTGCTATAAATAGTGGGAAATAGTAAAAACTAAGATTTTTTAGATTAAATTTAAGCAAATATTCGATTATTAATGACGAATGAGAGTGGTGGCGTGGCCTAGGGGCTGTGGGAAGGAAGTTCCATCATAAAAATATGCCTATAACCTTCATTGAAAAAATTGCAACTGACGATTTAATTTTTCGACAATGTTTTGTCTTGACAGTTGCGGCAATTCGATCAATTAAAAGCCAAACCGGATGGTTGCGGTTCAGAAATCCTTATATCGGCCGAAGAAAAGTTCCAATTGAGTGGCTATGTAATTTGGTAAAATATCTTGCTATTTGCCATTTGATGCTCATTGTGGTCTGGTGGTGTCATTAGCACATTTCTCTCCGAATATGTAGCTACAAATTTGCTAGCCGTCAATATATCGAGATATGTTAACCCTTTGACCGCATTTGACGTATCAGAACGTCATGTGCGACTTTAGCCAAATTAATGCAGGAGAATGGAGAGATAGAAAAGATGTGTATATATGTACTTAGCACGAAACATTCAAATGCTAATTTAGTAGAGACTGGGAAAAGGCAAAAAACAAAAGATGGTAATGTGAGAAATATTATAAAACCATCATGGGTTATGGAATATAATAAAGGTATGAGAGGGGTTGATAAGTCCGGCATGTGAAGGTACCCCGCAGGACACTAACCACCTTTTCACATGCCGTTTAAAACCTACTTATCTCACACCCCTCTCCCTATGGACCCAATCCGTCGAAACAACATGTTTCTTGGGCCTACCTTTAGATGAGCTAGACGACGATTTTTCGCCGATTGAACTAACGTTTTTGGACTATGTTTTGGGTCTTCTCCAAGATAGTTCGGGCAAATAAATTAGTATTAATCGAAACATTTGAAGATAACATTCAGCTCCGACGGATACGCCTATATGTATGTCCTTGAATTATTATTATTTTTTAATTTTTTCCTCTCAGAAATCAGTTGTTAGCGACAACAAAACTTTTTTTCACTATTTTTACCAGTTTATTAGTAATATTTTGTATCCACAAATCTTCTCTGAAGCCAACAAAAATAAATTCAGAGGTCAACTTTGGGCAATTCTTCCAGCCACACAAAATTAGGCCACAAATTGCACCGGAAATATGTTGTACTATCCTGCGCCTGAACATAGGCTACATTTCTGTATCAAAATATTATCTATATTTCACATCCGGTAGTTCACCAATGGAGTTAAAACCACACTTGTGAACAATATTGTATAAAAAGTGGCGAGCAATTGGTGACGTACATAGGTACATTTTTCCATGTTTTTGAAGAAAGAAGCAGAGCAGACATTTTTCATTTAATACGGACTAGATTGTTGTCAGGCCCTTCCGTAGTCAAGAGAAAATCAGCTTCCAAAAGCAGCTTCACACATCTCTAAGATTATTTTTTCAACATAATTTATTTAGGCCTATTTAAATGAAAAATCTGCATTAAATTCATTATTTTTAAAGTTTGCATATGAAGGAAGCACAAAGTAGCTAAGAAGCCAAGATCCATGCATAAACGGACAAAACAAAATTTATTTTTACTTATGTATATGAAAACTGAAGGAAGACATATCGCACCATCACTTCCGAATTCATCAATTTCCTCTCAACCAAATTGTCTGATGGGACTTCTTATATTTGCTTGCTTATATTTTAAGTTCCCAATAAAAATTTCTTAACGTTTAATATTTACCAACACTGAACCTCTGCTCTCTTCATTGCTTCGATTCGCTCTTATTATCTTGCTGCTTTTTAAGAGCATTTCGCAGCTCCTGCAATTACTGATCACACAGAATTTTTCATTGTGCAGCGATTTGTTACTCTGTGAAGAACGAATCAACCGACAGGCCAGCGAGATAATGAGCGGGTAATGTCGATGGCGGCATTGCCAGCAGCAGTAGTTCATTAGCTGTTTACTTTGTTGCATACTCACGTGAAGGCAATGTGTACAGTAGAGCTTGGATAAATGGACTCGGAAAAATGGAGAAAGACTTTAAATTAACACTTTGCATTGGATATTTAGAAAATTTATATAAACCTAAATTCTGTACTGAAATAAATTTAAAGTTGTTTCTAATAATTTAAATGAGTACCACGAGTGAGTAATTTTAAATTACTAATATACATACAGAGCACCTACATATATTTCCAATAACGTCGAAATCTCTATAAACGGAAGGAGTGCATGCATTTCGATCTCTTTCATTACTCGTACTTTTTTAAAACAAAGATTGACAAACACCTTCTTTAACTTCTAGTTGACAGACAATAGAGACATTAAGGTTTAATAGCAGCGCTAATTTTTACCGTTGGCTATGGAATTTTTCGAAAGCTTCTGTTACCTCTGTAACACGACAGATGGCGGAGTAGATGAAGATGTCAATTTCAGGGCGGCGTTCCGGCAAATGCATGTAGTATGGGTGAGTTCCCACATCTCCAGACGCATTAAGCTGCGAATATTCAGCTCAAGTGTGAAGTCTGTATTGTTGTACGGATGGCTGGTATCCAACACCATCACACAGAGGCTACAATTTTTCGGCAACAAATGCTTCCGCATCATTTGTAGAATATTCTGGTCGAACACCCTCAGAATTAGGAGCCTATCCTATGGCAAATCAAACGCATAAAGAGGCGATGGATGGGTCATACCACCCTATATCATCACGAGAATGGTACTGGACTGGAAAGGGAGCAGAGGTCGCGGTCGGCCAAGGATCACTTGGCGAAGGTCAATGTTGCGCGAACTAGCAGATGCTGACATTACATGGGATGGCGCAAAAACAACAGCGCAACAAAACCGTATACGATGGAAAAGTCTTGTTGAGGCCCTACGCTCCCAAGCGGATTGAACCAGGATATAAAAAAAATTAAAAAAAAAGTTGTTACCATTTAGTTTAGTACGATAGTCATGAAAACATGGAAAAGTAGTGATCAGCAAATATATCAATAAGCAAATGTAAGTGTCAAAACGAAGCAAAATTTACAGAATTAGAAGCAGAATCATTTTCGTGGAATTTGAGATAACTACACAGTACCGACTATTAGTGGATAGTTATTAAAAGAGAAGCAAAACATTTCGTTTAGCCTACTGTTTAGTCGAGCTCCTCTTCCTATTTGTGGTATTTGTCTTGATGTTTTTCCACAAATGGAGGGACCTACAGTTTTATGCCGCCTCCTAACACAATCAAGAGTTTATCATTGTTTGTCGGGTGACATCTATTTGGAAAAACTTTTTCTTTCATTTCCGATTTGATAGTGGTGCTGTTGATTGTTTCATGCTTCTTGTTCAGAGTATTTCGTAGTTACGAGTTTTTCTGTATTGTTCGCTGAAAATCTCTTTTTGCTCGAAATGCTCCCATTACTGGATCCGTAATAACATCTTTAAATATATTGAGATAGATTTTTCATGTTCAATAGTCCGCTATGGAAGTCTTTGAATACTTCTTATAAATACAGGGTGCGCCACCTTTTACGTCGGTAGGAAATCATAGAATAACTTTGAAAAAAGAACTGATTTGTATAAGTGAGGTTAGCAATCGCAAACTGCGATTTTTTTTTCTGCGTTTGTCATCACCTTGTCAAGCATTTCGGGTTTTATAGCGTCGATTTCGGTTATTTCGGTGTAAAGCGATCTATAGTTGAAATTGTACTGAATTGACGTATCGAAAACATGTATGTTGAAGTCGATCGGTTGGTAAATGACAAAGTTATTCAGCGTTCACATAGTGACACAAGAGATGGCGCACCCTGTAGTTTATTTGACCTTTCGTTTTTTAATGCCTATGATCCTTAAAATGTTTCTTCTTAGCATGTATGTAAGAATTTATTATATTCATTGGCTTAATAAATAAATGTATAAAAAATATTTCCTGTCCCGTTTTCTCATGTGGGCACTTTGCTGTCTTAACATTTCCTTTTCAAAATGCCATCAATTCACTATTTACAAGCTAAAAACCGTAGAAAATATTTAGTTACCCAAAAACTGTGTCTACAAATAAAATATATCAACAATCTCGCTTGATAACCGGCAAGTAATTTGTATATTTACTTCGAATAGATTCCATTTTTTCAAGCTCTACTGTATACCCTCTCTTTCAGCGTGCCATCGCTGTATAGATTCGAAGATCGGCACGTAGTGAGCCGACAAGCCACGATCTTCACACAAGTTCGTTCGTTTTGTTCGTTTGACTTTAAACAGTGATTGCACGATCCGCAGCGCTTCAGTCTTAACACAAACTCGACAAAATTCACATAAGTATCGGACGCGCGCTAGTTTCTAACGCGGCGGCAGCGGCAATACAAGAAAAAAAATATTTTTAAATAGAAAGAAACTTTTTTAAGCTTTTTCCCTAAGTTAATACAGTAGAACTTGAGCGAACAAAACGTTTTATGTTAAATTTTGAAAATGTTTTGAAAAACGTATATTTTTTAAGTTGTTTGATAAAGTAAGTTGATGGTGAATAAAAAATAAATAATAAGACAAAATAAAACTATTTTGTTGTGTTTTTTTAAGTATTTTGGCAACCGCTGGTGAGAGCTGGTGTGTGAGAGTGTGTGTTTTGGATAACTAAAATGGCTGTTAATTGACTAAAACTTAATTTTATTAAAATGCAAAAGAATTATAAAAAATTTTTGACATTAAATTGAAGATAACAAATATACGTGGAAAGTCCTTATAAAATGTGCACACAAGTAAATAATACAATATTATAAACATGTACAAATAAACGATTAGTTTCCAAAAAGCTACGTTGCTAAAAAAAGAAATAAAATAAAAAATATGTAAATTGCAGTACGACGAAATGATAAAATATTAAACACCTTACGAAAATTATTGATGTAAAAAGTCAAAACAGTTATGCCACAAAACGACTATGTGAATTTTTTGAGTAAAAAACTTGAAAGTGAAAAAATCAAAAAAAAAAAAAAATTCAAAATTTTTATGTATAAAGAAAAGCGGGAAATTATTGTTCTGGGAAAAAATTAATACATATCGCAACTAAAATGCAAAAGGGTCACAAGTCGAAATTTTGATATTTTTGGCCATAACTTTTCTGGGGCTTTATACATATGTACTCGTATATACAAAAACCCAACGATGGACGTTTTCGGACAAGCATAACGTTTCACCATTCAAAATTTTCAAAAGTGTGTCCAGCAAATATCGATTTTTCTAGTTGTGATCCTATTGCAATGAAAGTGGGATGTGTATCCACACATGTACATACACACTTAAAGTTTACTGTACAAATTTGTTTGGTTTTATGTAGCGTTTGAGCAGATTTAAGAATTATTTGTTAAAAAAAAAAAGGTGGCAGTGTAAAGAAAAATAATGAAAATTGTAAAATAAATTATTGAACTTGCAAACAAAATTTTATTGGAATGATAAAACAGTTAATTACGCTCCAGAAACTCAGGACATAGGTATGTATAAACTAAGTGGCAATTGTAAAAATTTAGACGCATTTGTATACAAAAAGCGCTGCTCAATCTGTTTTATTAACAAACAAAATTTTAGAAACTCGAATAAATAAAAGGATTTGTATGGAATCAGAAATGCGAATAAGTAATTTGTTTCTGGGGACTTGCAGAAAAAACTAAATACATTTGAATTTTAGTTTAGGTCATTTAGAAGGGTGTCGTAAGTGTCATTTTGTTGTTTCATACATTTTAAACGGCTTAAACAATATTTGGGAGGTTTTCAAAATACCCGTTCAAGTCATATTAGGAATTTTTACAGCGTTACAAAATAGTTGGTTGTGGTTTCGAGTCTTCTAAATATTTATTTAACCCTTAAAAACTTCAGCGCATAGAAAAGTACGCCTCTTACGACAACTTGAGAGTACCCAAATTAAAAAATGTAAAACGAAAATTGTGTTTTTTTATTATAAACGGTAATGGTGTCGTAATTTTAACCTAAATAAATAGAAATTAAATTGTAGTAAATTGTATTAAAGTAACTGTAAAATAAATATATTATTAACACTGTATAGAAATAGTAAATGCCAAAATAAGGCGGATATTTATATTTTTTTTTTTCAACTACACCTGACAATGAGAAATCAAATCGAATCGAATAATTTTTTTTTGCCATAATTTGGGCATGAAAATTTTTACTTGAAAGATTTTTTTGTAATAAAAAATAATAGCGATTTATACATACAAAAACATCTGATTATTTTATATGTAAGTACATATGTATGTATGTATGTATACGTATATTCTTCCGAAAATATTTGTTTAAAAATATGTTAACTTTTTAAAACGTCCCAAATTTTAATAGTTCTCAAAAAAATATTTCTTGACGAGCATTGCGGCAGCTTTAAAAAACCTTGTTTTCATATTCGTTTATTTTGCCAATAACTACTCCGAAATCAAGAAATGTTGCCGTCGCAAATGCAAATGCCGCCCTTTCAGCGACAACGCGGGACATTAAAAGCCTTTTTATTATCGTCAACAGTCCGATAATAGTTAGTTGGGATTTTATTTTTTGCAACAAATGGATAAACACGCATGAAAAATGATTTATGTGTGTGTTTATTTTACTTTATCTGCAGTTTGTATAATTAAGGTGATTTATTTTCGCTCTGATTTAAAACTGTTTCGGAAGCCGTCGCGGTTGACGCCGCTGTCACTTTGCAGAAATGCACACACACATATACATATACACGTATGTTCATATGTTCATATGTCTTTATGTGGCATTTCCATATACACTTCATCACTTAACCGCTCAGACAAGCTATCAAGCAGAGTCAGAATCAGTCAGTCAACCAGCCGGCCAGTCATTCATCCATCTATCCGTCCATCCAACTCAGCATCCAGGCCGCGCCACATCATGGCTGCCAATTATGCGATATGATGACGATGGCCACCGCTGTCATTGTTCCAGCTCGATCTACAGTGTAGTGAGTGTAGTGAAATTTGTTTTTGTGAAATGTAGGGGCGATTTGCACGAATTTGGGCATACACATTCACATATACAAACATATGTACGTATGGATTTATTAAATACTCGTAAAACAGTCCAACGTATTGTATATTTAAAAATTTTCGGCTTGGGGTTGTTGGTTTAAACGCGTTGCATGAGTTTCGGCTGGCAGTTGCGCGGTCAGCGGATGACCCGCCTGTGACTTTCATAGTACCAGAGGGCAGTGAAATGAAATGGAATGGAATTAAATTAAATCTAATAAAAACAAGTGAAAATATTCAACATTCATAACGCACGCACACAACTACATACATATACCATACATATCACCATATACCAAAGTGTACACATACTGCATAGCGGCCGATTTAAATTAACAAACTTATGTACAAAGTGTACGCCGCCGCGCCGCCCTAGCGGTGAGTTCCAGAGTCAGCGCATAGCGGAGCGCAGATTCGTTATTAGTGTAATGTGGGTAAACCTAGCAATACGTGCATGTGCGTTGTGTTATTGTATGTGTGTGCGCGCGCTAATAAATGTGTATGTAGGCATTTTGTATGTGGCGGAAACAGGGGCGTATTGCAACATGTGCATAAGGGTTCGCGGCTGAGCGCGTTTAAACAGTGAATGCCACTGTTGCTGTTGCCGCCATGACGACCACGACGGCTACGACGTCGGCAATGACGATTAACAATAAAAACAACAGGAATAAAAACATAAATGAATATTATTGCCTCTCTCCAATATTGCGGGGTAGTCACGGAAAATGTTGAAGCAAATATTATAGCAACATTTTAAACGTATCAGTTGTTGTTTTTGTGATTTTGAAAATATGTGCATATGTATTATAGAAGTTGCTGTAACGTTAATGTGTACAAAACTTCATAACGTAATGCTTCCTTAAAGAAATATGATTGAAACACATCCATCAATCGTTTGGTGAGATGAAAGATGACTTTAGTTGCGCTGTGTTGCAGGGGCATGTGAGTACGTACTCTATATGGATATTTATATATGTAGGTGTTTTGCTGTCCATACATACACACCTACAGCATGTGTTTTACAGCCCAAGAATCCAGTATCCTACACCCCTTCCTTCATACATACATATGTCTGTATGTACGAGTATGTATGTATATGTAAGTATGAGCGATCAAACGTTTCTGAGTATGTAAAACTGTAAATACTGGATATGTGGCCGCGCTGAAACAAAAATATTTTAAGAAACCTTTCGGTTGACTTTTATGTCACCCTGCATTTGATTGACGTTTATGCGCGCAGCAGCCAGAGCAAATGATACTGATCACTCGCGTCTTGTCGTTGCCCAGTGAACTGTTGAGTGATCGCATCGATCGTTGCCGATTATTGCTGTGCGTCTCTATATGCAGTCAGTGAAGCAATGCTTCCTTATTTACATACATATGTATGTGTGTACGTATGTATCTATGTAAATGTGTAGCAAGCACGGTCTTTCATATAGGAATACTATAAATATATTTGTACTTATGTATGTACATCTCCCACGATATGTAAGTATGTATCTTAGGAAAACATTTCTGCCTGCCACTTTTCACCAATAATATTCCAAAACTGAAAAGTGACACTAATATTGACAAGTGGAGCAAGTGTGAACTGATCGACACTATGGCAGAAAATGTGCATGGAAAATTTTCGAGTTACTATATATCTGCATGTAATGTAAATAAATAGATGAAAAGAAAAACAAACGAAATTTCTCAATGGGAAAAATTAAAAAATCACCAACGATAATCTTTTAAACAAACAAGAGTGTTAAAATATGTAGGTATGTATGTTCAGATTGCTCAACTGACAGCATCTGACTTAATGACTAAATGGAAATTGTGCTTCACACAAGAATGTTGTTCAAATTAAAAAAATTAAATGAGTTGAGATGGGCAGCACTTGAGCTCGTTCTTCTTTATATTCCTCAATTTTTCTGAGTATAACAAATGGTTTTTAAATTATTGGAAAATCAGTAGTAGCTTACTTTAGTGATTCTTGGGGTAAAATTGTGTGAGTACTATTGAAAATTACATGGCAAAGTTAACGAAACTGCTGCCCGCATAAGGCCAACAGCCGAACTCTTCACTCCAGTTTGTGGAGTCTGACTGTTAATCTATCCTTTCATTCAGGAGTTTATCGAGCAAGAAACATCCTCGTGGACTGCCAAATCTCATTCTGATTTAATCTTATGCTATAGATATATTCTTGTTTTGCGGCTTGGAAAAGTCGTTAAGGCTAATCGATGTTCTCGAAAATACTATCATTACTTAACGAGACGTTCAAATCAATAAGTTGAGAAGCACACGCTCCACTCTAAAAGCTTGCAGGAACCATCTTTGTTTCAATTGTCTGGTCGCCCGTCGTAGATCCAGTTGAGTGAATGAGGAAAAACGTCTCAAAGCTTGAACGTAGGTGGAAGAGTCTGCCAGACATCTTCTCTGTCACTGGCCGGCGTGGCATGCAACTAGGTTTAGATATTTCGGCGCATCGTTCGTGAATGATACTGATGACCTATATAGTAAGTGTCAGTGCCAGATCAGATGGTTTGTACTTAAAAACAAAATGGTTTAACGAGGAGTAGCAGGTGAACTATTACTGTGGTATCACAATGGATCGGCAACCGTGTAAGCGAGTTGGTTTAGAGACCAACTATCACTTCTACCTATCGACTTACCTTTTCTTTTTCTTCGAGCCAGCCGTTTATTTCTCGTGCTAACCGGTGCCAGTTCGACACACCAAGTGAAGCCAAGTCCTTCTCCACTTGATCTTTCCAACGCAGAGGAGGCCTTCCTCTTCCTCTGCTACCACCAGCTTGTACTGCATCGAATACTTTCAGAGCCGGAAAGTTTGTATCATTCGGACGACATAACACAGCCAACATAGCCGCTGGATCTTTATTCGCTGCGCTATGTCTATGTCGCCGTAAAGCTCTTACAGCTCATCGTTCCATCACCTGCGATAATCGCCGTCTCCAACGTGCAAAGGTCCAAAAATCTTCCGCAGAATCTTTTTCTCGAAACCCCAAGTGACGCCTCATCGGACATTGTCATTGTCCAAGCTTCTGGGCATACGTTAGGAAGGGCATGATGAGAGCTGATGAGATCAATGTAGAGTGTTAATTTTGTTCGTCGAGAGAGGACTTTACTACTCAGTTGCCTACTTAATCCAGAGTAGCACTTGTTGGAAAGAGAGATTCTCTGTTGAATTTCAAGGCTGACATTGTTATCGGTGTTAATTGTAGTTCCTAAATAAACGAAGTCTTTTACAACCTCGAAATCATAACTGTCTACAATGACGTGGGTGACGATCCGCGAGTGCCTACATACATATATATATATATATATATATATATATATAATTAGCGCGTACACCCTTTCTGGGTGTTTGGCCGAGCTCCTCCTCCTATTTGTGGTGTGCGCCTTGATGTTGTTCCACAAATGGAGGGGCCTACAGTTTCAAGCCGACTCCGAACGGCAGATATTTTTTATGAGGAGCTTTTTCATGGCAGAAATATACTCGGAGGTTTGCCATTGCCTGCCGAGGGGCGACCGCTATTAGAAAAATCTTTTTCTTAATATTGGTGTTTCACCGAGATTCGAACCGACGTTCTCACTGTGAATTCCAAATGGTAGTCACGCACCTACCCATTTGGCCACGGCGGCGTACATGCCTACCTTGTTTTAATTAGGAATTTGCTAAGATCCTTGTCTACTGCACTTCCACTGATCCCCATAGTACAGCCAGCAGACATTTCTCAGCAATCATTTTCACATCAATAGCCGCTTTCGATCTTCTTTTAGGGGTCATACTGCTCGTTTCATGGACAGCTGTTATACAAAAAAATGCATACCCACATAAGTACAGGGTTGGCCATCTTAAACTGACCCATGTGATTATTAAAAAAATATGGAAAAAGAAACATTTTTTTGTGTTTCATTGTGAAAAACATTTAATTTAGTTCAAGGAGATTCGTTTGCATCACTTTTTGAATATGATATCGCGCAAGTGGTCGCCCTTAGCACGTATTTGGATATGTACAGGGTTGGCCATCTTAAACTGACCCATGTGATTATTAAAAAAATATGGAAAAAGAAACATTTTTTTGTGTTTCATTGTGAAAAACATTTAATTTAGCTCAAGGAGATTCGTTTACATCACTTTTTGAATATGATATCGCGCAAGTGGTCGCCCTTAGCTCGTATAGCGTAATGTGCCCGTTTTTCGGCGTTTTCCATAGTTTTGGCCAGCGTCTCAGCCGATATGGCGGCTATTTCCCGTCGGATATTGGCCTTAAGTGCGCCTAGTGTCTTTGGCTTGTTGACGTAAACCTTAGATTTCAAATTACAGTAAAAAGTTATAGGGTTACTCAATGGGTCAGTTTAATATGGCCAACCCTGTATATACTTTTTCTTGCTTTTTTTCCTTCCATGTCCTATACCAAATGATATTTCAGTAGATATAGAAAATTCGCCCGAGTTTTTGCCAGTTTCTAAGAAATAATGTTAAACGGAATATAAACGTCGTTATTCACCTATTTCAAACATTAACCTCAGCACATATCTTCCTTAAATTATAAACGGAATTAAATCGGACGAAAGTTGGCTGACAAAATTCCCCGATACTATGGGATTATCTTCTGCAAAGGCTCGAGATATGGTCCACCGACTAATATCGATTTTGCGATCAATTTTCGAAAACCACAATACACCTTTCTCTCGAGAGCGAGACCATAGCTAGAAGAAGAAATAAACAGCTAATGGACTAGAAGGAAGGTACATACACTTAGCTCAACCCAGCTCAATCTTAGGTTCACTCAGGGAACTGGGTTTAGATGAGGTATTGTGTTGAGTAGATGACACAAAATATCGAAGTGCCAACCGCCAATTATTTCATCTATATGAGATTACAAACAACCAAACCGACGACGAAGTTCGTCTGACAAAATTCGTTGTGGATGCATTTATTTTTAATTTTGGCCGGTCTACAAAATCAGCTGCTAGTGAAACAGGTGAACAAATCTTCTTCGCAAACTTTGTCTCACTTGCAGAAATGCCTTCCACAATATGAACATAATATCTGAAACTGGCAATTTGAATAATCGAAAAGTTTCACAGTTAATCTTTTCGCTTTTGATGCAAATTTCGTTTTAGTTCACGAATGGTTGGACGAATATCATCCGACGACATTGATTTTGTACAACTATATAATAGTCCGAGAGTGAGAATACCTCTATTTTAGCTTGAACTAATGAGTGAACGGACAGACGCTCGATATGATAGATGAACAAGATTTATCGAGCACTTTATTATATGTTATATATAATATTAGTTTGGCGAAAAATAAATCCATTATTTTTTAGTAAAATTTTTGCGCAAATGGTTTAAATCTGTTTTAGCGTCGATCTTTAGCTCCTGAGCGGTGCTACGGCTACTAACATTCCGGTCAACTTCGATTATTTCGGCGATTTTATCGTTATTATCGACATTTTCTGTAACATCAAAAATGCCTGAACGGAATCGACGAAACCAAAACTGTACGTAATTAGCAGTTACAGTAGCAGTAGGTACCATAAACACCGAAACTGCAAAATGTACCGAATTTTCTCTCTGTTGGCTCCCATTGCAAATACCTTGTAACTCACAATTGAATGGAATTAACTAAAAATAGGAAAATAATTTGTTTAGTGTGAAAAGTCACTCCGACAACTTTAAATTATTGGGTGAATACTTTAGGAGATATCGATCACTACATTTATCTGCAGAGAAAATAATGGATTTCTTTTTCCCAAACTAATATATAATTGGCTCTTACGTCTATCCCGTTAAAATGTAGCAAATAAATGCTATTGGAAGAGGTTTTCAACACCCTAAAACTAGTTCACTATTCACTTTGAACGTATCATTTTAGTAACGCACCTTATCAAAATATGAATGTATGTAAAGGGGTTTCTTTGCTATTTTATATGCATGAGCTTTCAAAGGAACTCATCAGCGTGGAAAGTTCCGCAATGAAGGAAAATGGCTATGGCGGTCAAAGTTTTAGATATTTCTACATATTTGAAATCACTACTCAAAGTCAAACGCCCCTGGTAACTGGTGTTCGGTACATGAAGTCTAAATATCTGTAGATCTCAGTTATTATGAAAATAGTGAATGCAATGATTGATAAGCAGCAGATTCCCCTCTTTAGATCGTGTGATTTATTGTCTGTCTGTAAATCATACATATGTATGTACGTATGATTTACTAAAATTCGAGTAGAAATATGATCGTAAGGAAAATATTCACAAAAACCACGAATGGTTCGCCTTAACGAACACTTGGAAGAATCACAGCGACGCTCAACAATTATGTCATGAGTTCCACAAATAACAGCTACACAATACATACATACAAGCATACATACATACTACATATGTATATGCGCATACAAATGAAAACACAACAGACAGCATTAAATGTCACATCTACTGAATGTCTGATTACCCACTACTGGCTGCACAATATCAAGTGCCCCCCAAGTCCCACTTCCTACAGAGCTAATAGCTAATCGTGGCGCATTGCCGCATTTTATTGCAATTGCATTGCTTTAATGAATGAATGAGCAGCAGCAGCAGCAGCAACAGCAGCAATGAAGCTCATCTGTTTTTGCAAAACGCAACATTCTAATTGTTATGGGTTGCTTTGACTCTTGTTGTTGTTGTTGTAGTAATTGAAAAAAATACGAATACTACAAATTCTTTACGTATCGCAACAATTGTTGTTATTGTGATCATTTGAAATTATAATAAAAATTTGTATAAAAATACTTACAAGGAAAGCTGCAATGACAACAGACGACTGACTATAATAAATAGTGCCGGCAATAATAAGCACATACATATGCACATGGAGCGGAGTATATACGCATATATACACTTATAATGTAGGCAGAGAGGACGAGGTTGAGACACAGCACGTTGTACGCATTTTTACGAGCCAAATAGGCGATAGCGGCAACGATTTTAGTGGCGTATCTGTGCCGCTTTTGTAATAATTTTATGCCTATTTTTTATGTTTAGTCGTTTAGCGTGCAAAAAGTGCACTTTTATTACCAACAATGCATCATTTTATTTGCAACATATTCACCCACATTCATACATATATGTATACAGTTATACAGTTTCTACATATGTATGTATGTAGTTTTAACTCTGTGAAGTTAATGCATAGCTTTGTTATGTTGCCATGCGTTAGTGCCCATTACTGCTCTTTGAGTTGCCGGCTGGCGGTTGGTTAAATGTTAAGCAAATAAATGCAAAGCCAAATGAGTACTGCATAGAAGGTCTTTCTAAAGCGGCATTTAATAATCGGAAAAAAGTGCTCTTAAGCGGGTATTTAAAAAAAGTAAAACATTAATATTAAAAAAAATCTTATTTTAGTATTTTTCTTAGGAGGTTTTTACTCAAAAAGGTAAATTTACTGAGTCACTGAGTTTAAAAAGTCATATACATACGCTAAAGCTTCTCAAAATGTATAGACTTATTAACAAATTAATGACAATTTCGAAATTATTTGAGCCTGTTCTTAAGACAAAGCTGGTTTTTGCTGTGTTTAGCCTTCATGAGCCCGAATAAACGTGGCTTAATTAGTTGAAGGTTTATAATTTCAAGCTTTGCAATTTTTTCTGAGGACTTTACCGATAGCTTTAAGGTTAAGTATCAAGTAGATGCGGTCTACACTGACTTTTTGAAGGCTTATAAAGCTTTGCTAAGTAAATTAGTGTATTTCGGATTCCGTTCCACCTTCCTAACATATTTATCGATTAGGACCTGCTCAGTTGCACTGGAAAACATAACTTCCCGTCCGTTCCAGGTATCGTCTGGTGTTCCTCAAGGTAGTATATTCGGCAAATTTCTATTTGTAATTTTTATTAACGATATAAGTTCATGTTTTCACTTTTCGAAATTTCTTCTTAAAATTTACTCCGCCATGTTAAAGATTCAGTTTCATTGCAATTTGGCATAGACAGAGTTTATTCTTGGTGCGCGAAAAAAAAAAATATATATATAAATGTTTGAAGACTGACAAATGCTTTCAAGTCGGTTTTTCAAGAGAATTAAATACCATAGATTATACCTATATGTAATATTTCGGGGTATAAACTGAAAATTGTAGACCAAATGAAAGAACTCGTAGTATTTGTCGACTCTAAACAGACTAAAAATAATAATAATTGCAAAATATTGTTTTGAGCAAAATGAAAATGCACCTGGGTTCCCAATGATTCCATCGGGATATATTGCAAGATTTTGACTATTTATTTATTTTTCTTTAACTTCTTTATTTTTATAAAAATATAATTCGTACTACAACAAAAACCATGCAAATCAAAGTTTCAAACTTTCCACAAAATTTAAAATAATACTAACAGTCATCAAAATTTGCAGAAAAACTTGGAGTATGCCGGTTTATAGCCATTGTAAATGCAAACTTGAAGTTGCTCAAAAATCCTGTTGATTTTTGACAAGTTTTTTTTGCTAGCGGTCTTGTACATTTTTTCCATAAAAATAAAAATCGAGCTTTCGTTATACGGAAGAAAATGCATAACACCTCAATAAAAAAAGTATCAAAAGGTAAAGTATCAACGTAAATTTTTTGCCACTTTCAACTTGCACAATATTGTACCAAAATTAAAAGGGCTACAAACTTGCATACCCAACATTTTTCTAAAAATTCCGACTAAAAATTTTGAAATTTTGATGAAAATTTGTTAAATTTTTTATCAAACTCGAAACTTTAAGTTGTACGGTTTTTGTTATAGTGTGAATCATATTTTTATAAAAAAATAAAAAAATAGTGAAAACTTTGAAAAATGTTACGCTGCCATTATTTTGAATATAGGTGTACATATGTATGCATACATATACCTAAATGTTACTAGGTGAATTCAATAGTTATGAATACTTTACGCTAATTACTTTTAGAGCGCCATATCTGATGATGTGTGCTCTGCTTCGGGTTCTACTTTATGGCAATTTAGATATGACATTACCAGTATTCAGTTTTGTGTTTAGTAAAGCCAACGTGCAAAAATAAAAGTAAAAGCAAAAAAAATCGATGTCATTCGTATTCGATCAAATTCCTTTTTCGATATCATTACGGCCAAAAAACATTGTGCTGTTGTGTACCGAATGCAATAGTAAAGCAATGATTCCGACAATTTCGTTCTGGTATGCGAGTTGTCGAAAATGTTGGCAAAGTGAAGGAATTTGTCCAACTGGAACCAAATGTCGTTAATGTTTAGCTGATTATTTTTTGCAAACAAAAATTCAGTCATCATGCTCGATAGCGGTCGTCATGGCTCGACAGCTCCTCATTTCTTTAGCAATAAGGACCGATTATGCCACCAATGGTCAATAAACTTTCCGCATAGATTTACTTTTTTCAAAATAAATTTCCACAAGCGTTCTTCTGACGTTAAATGATTCATGATAATTTGCCTAACTTTTCTGAACAGAAATGTCAACACAGTTTGTCATTCTCAGCTGTCAAACCATAGTTATCGATATCGATAGTTCTCATGCATCTAAAAAAACACCCGAACTCAAGCCATTGTTCTTTTCAATTACTTCAATCAGATAGTACTCATAAGACGTGAGCTCTGGCCGATAAGACGGATGGTTCAACGCTGCTGTGCTTGACTTGTTTTTGTAGATACACAAGATTCACAATTCGGAAGGTGCTTGTCTTATTCCTTCAATGAGTACATCAAGAACGTTAAGGTTCTAGTGTTGAGTCATAGCTTAACCCTCAGGAGCTCAAGAAAGTTTTACAGCCTTACTTCGAACAAACAAAGGCTCCAGCTCTACTGATTTGTTTACTTAGGCGAGAGGTATTGCATTCAAAAGGGAAAGCTTGCTATTAAACAGACGGCATTCAGTGCATGCGCAGTTTTTGAACTGCAGCATCAGTTTCGTTAGTTAATAGCCGCACCTCGTATATTATACCCGTTATATCTCATTTGAGTGCTGATTGAAATTTATTACCATCGTATTCGCTACTTTCCAACACCGTTCCAAGTGTCCCACTAAATTCGTGAAAGCTTTTCATAGTCAACTGTCTCAGCAGCTGTCAACAATAATTTGGGTCAGGCGATATCATAGCTACCAACTCTCGCTTCGTAATTAGAATGCTACGATAGAGCAAATACACAAAGTGCATAATGAAAGAAAATGGTCTGGAGAAACGCGATCGATACACCGAACTACACACATACACACATACATTTGTGCGCTTAGCCACCGATCATTAATCAAAGGCAAGAAGTCTGGAAAGAACTGTAATGGCTATTGATTGGCTTTTATTCGGCGGTGACTTTGATGCTAATTGGGAGCGAACGATCGAGTGAACGATTACATGACAAATGGGGGTGACAGGAAAGAGGTCGCGTATAAGTGCGTCAACAGCGATCTTCATCAAATTGGCCGAACGCTTGAACTAAATTTTATGCGAGCTATGCAAGAGTTAGCGGCTAAGTAAGTGAGTGACATTTAGAGTTGGCATTGCAACAGAAAGAGTAGAGGCAACAGTTGCAGCAGTAATGCGCTTTGGTTGTCAGCGGCACAATTCTAATTTTAATCTAGCGTAGCGAAATTTGGCAAGCGAATTTAGAAAACTGCAACTGCTTTATTTTTTTTTTTTTTTGGACAAATGCATGTATGTATGTATGCACGAATGTTATAAACACATATGGATAGGTAAATTGGGCCCTCAGCCAACATCACTTTGCCAAAAGTCAAATTGAATGGCATTACCGTGTGAGCCCTTTAATGGATAGAAATAGTTTGTTGCGCTCATTTCGCAGCAACGCGCTTGAGTTGCAAATACAGTCAGTTTTCCTGCAATTTACTTGACTCTCCTCTCAAGGCAGGTAGAGATACACAAATACGCTAATTTTTGTATATGCGGATGATTGTATGACTTTATGTATGTTTGTGGCAAGCATATGTGGCATGCAGCGAAGGACGCAGGAACATTTGTTGCTGCACTATTTACTCCGACTTGTTGTTTTCCCACTGCATGTGCATACATATGTGTGCGCTATCTGATCTATGTACAAAAACAAAAATAGCGCACATGTCCCAGATGTTGATTATTTTCATTGTAAAACAGATTTGTAAACAAAAACTTAAATGCTCGTCTAAGCAAACATGTGCAGATGCAGATACAAATGTGCAAACATACATAGTCACACGCATACATGCATACATACAAAGGCATATATGAAAAAAGTACTAAAACTCAGAGGAAAGACGTTGGATAAAACACTTTTGTAAACATTAATGAAAATCACTTTTATTTCACGTTTTCTCTGCCAGAGTTTTTACCATATTTGTTTTAATTTCAATTCAGGCGCAATGCCTCTACGCTGGCTTTTTTTGTATGTATGCAGTATGTATACAAATACCCCTTTGGAAATTAACCGGTTTGAGTTGAAAGTGATTAACTATGTATGTATATGCAATAGGCCGGGTCGATTTGTGGGGAGGCAAAAAAATCTCCCATTGCTCTGTGAAAATCATATTCTAGGGATCAAAATAAGAAACTTTGCCGAAGGAACCATACCTCTAAAACGAATTCTGATGCCCCACAATTTGGGTCGAACTTTTTAGTTTCTTTTCTCATGTAAAGGCCAAAAATGGTAATATTTTGAAATGATTGTATGGAGAACCCCCCAGGGGAGTTCCAGGGGGTGTGCCACTGGCATGGGTGGATCGGCCGCCCAAAGTTAGTGGGGGTCGGTCATACATTTGGACTCGATTGGAGCACTCTAAATGGGTCAAAGTGGGATTTTTCGTTTGACCCAAATTGGGGGACATCAGAATTCGTTTTAGAGGTATGGTTCCTTCGGCAAAGTTTCTTATTTTGATCCCTAGAATACGATTTTCACAGAGCAATGAGCGATTTTTAAATCGACCCGCCCTAATATGCAGCCTGATCAATAGTTTTCAAAATAAAAAAAGGTAGTGCTGAATAAGGCTAAATAAAATGAGTAATGGGCGTCCCAATTTTTTTTTGTTTTATAAAATATCGAATAATATTTGGTTTATATTTCAGATCATAATAAATATATTTACCAAATATTTTATTTAGAATTGCAAAGGTTCTTTTAAATTATATAAAATGGTAAGTCTGTGTCTGAATAGAGCAGGATAATGGCAATATAATAGGAGGTGCGAGATCGTATCTTTCCCTTCCTTATCCAGATAACTTCTGCAGAAGTCATGTGTTTACACGACCTTATTCTGTACGTATCTGCCCGATTATAACAGAAATTAGTGTGCTAAGGCTATGCAGGTAATGATTTTGCAGGTAATTTGTTACGCCATCTTTCATTCAACCTTTATTAGAAGGGAAATTCCGCCTAAATTTTTCTGATTTCCATATCCATTTCTTTGAAGACGCAAAGAGTAAGAGTCATAGATATTAAACACATATATCATGGATCTAATATATCATGGATACTCAGTACTGTCAATGAATCATTATTATCCTCTACTTTTCAGAGAAGTGAACAGATGGTAATCTGAAAGCGTGAGGTTAGGATGACTTATCAATGCCAATGACCCATTCGCGGCTGTGTGAGGTCTTGCGTTGACGTTTAGCAGGAAGACTTCCTTTGTCTGGCCACGTTGAAGGGCTCCCTTTGAGTCAGATATTAATTTTAAATTATGTCTGATGGCCCTATAACACGGATGCCATAATTTGCCATGTTTGAAATTTAAGCTTTGCATATTTTAGCTGTTGGTGAAAACTTGTGGCATTACTGTCTTTTGGTTTCAGTCGTATAGCGGACAACGTCCGATGTGTTTAACGTGCGTACCTGCCGGCGACGGCCTAACCCCACGGTGCTCAAAATGGATCAATTATATTGATCAGAACCAAACTATTTGTGGTACTCATTGGTAGTGTGGCAACGACACACTAGCCGCCTTGGTAGGATTCAAGACCCATCTAAAGCTCTGTCGTTCTCTGGGTCCCGGCACCCGATTGCACAACAACTCTACATTGAACCAAACGCATTCTCCCCGATTTTGGGTATTAAACCACAGAACTGTCGCAAGCATAGGTTGGAGTGAACTCCGAGGACCCTTATTCCCCGTGGTACCGAAATTAAGTCTCGTATAGCAGACAATACAAGTTCTAACTTCGGTAACTCCATCCCATGCATCGATGGGAAAAATCACTTTTATCAAAAATATTAATTTTATATACATAAAATACAGTAGAATGTTCCTAGTTGGGTACATTTGTATGCATGAACCTATATTTGTGGAAGCGCCTCGTCTGGCCGGCTGGATATTCCTGCTGCAGCATCCACGCGAGTGCTGTATATGTATTTAAATACACATACATGCATATCTGTTTGTTTGTTTGTAAATATTTTCTAGTTCTTTTTTCAATTGTTGCTCAGTTGCAGTGCAAATGTTATTGTAGTGTTCATCAAATCGTGCCTTAGCTTGATTGCCAAAGACGTCAGTGGCGTGAGGCTGCCTGACATGACTTTTTGCCTCATTTTATGTTCGCTCTTTTATTATTTGTTGTTTTTTTTTGTCTTTGCTTATTTTTACTTTGGCAACAAGCAGTAAATTGCTGTCACTGTCGTCTTCGCTGACAGATACGAGTATGTGTGTGTTTTGCCATCGGGACCGCATGACTGAGTAAGTGATTTTATTTTCCTGCAGTTCGCTTACGCGAACTTGGTAGGCCTATAAGTGCCCATTTGTAGTTATTACTTACAACATAAAATGTTTATGCAAACACTTATACCAGATTTCTATCTAAAAGTTTATATGTACACACTTACATATACATGCATGCATGCATACAGTAGCCCCCAGCAAAACTCCTACAGTTCAAATAACAGTTCAAAATATAAAACAAGGTTCAAAAAAGTTATTGCATATTTTATTAGTAAATTAATATGAAACAAAAAGTTTAATTACATTACATTTCATTTAGTTCAGTGCCAACAAAAACTCGAACCTTTAATAAAAATAAAATTAACGTTAATATTAATATTTAGTTTACATGCCTTTGTTTTTGATAACCATTTGTGATGAAGGTTCATTCAAAAGTGATGTCAGTAGTGAAAAGTTCCTAGACTGTACCTTTTTATATGTCATATTTGACATTTCTCAAGTATACAGATGTACAATTTTATACGATAGACAACACGTTAAAATTATAACTTTCAATAATTATTGAAACTTATTATCAAAATAGTCCACCTTTATATAACATATCGCAAAAATAGTGATTATTTTGGTGGAAATAATCGTCCGAAAGAGTCGACAATTCAAAGGTTCGTGAAAAAATTTCCAGAAACTAGTTCTGTCGAGGATAGAAAAAGGACTGACATTCAAAAAATTCAAGGTTCTGTTGAGAATATTGCTGCTGTACCGCAACCTTCACGTAATCGATATCTCGACGAATAATGCAATTTTTCACATATATGTAATTGTGAAGATTGAATAAAAATATTTATTTTTAGAAATACTCTTTATATTTGGCATACTTTTAACAAGCTTTTTAAAAAAGCTGGGCTCAATTGTTTACTATTCGTCTTGAAGGGCGCTCTTCATGCCGTCCTTTGAACTTATGGTATGCTGGCGAACTTTTCCATTGAAGTATATATATATCTTATATATAAAAATGGAGACGTTTTTTTGTGTTCGTTAGTCGCCGATTCACGCCTAAACGCATTCACCGATTTCAATCAAACTTTCACAGATCATTGGTATTGGTCCATAGATGGTTTATGTGAAGTTTTAAAGAAATCGGTAAAAGTATGTGTGCGTTGTGTAAGTGTGAAAAATGCAATATTTGCGTATTTCCCTTATACGGACATTAGGTATACGGAATGAAAATACACGCGAATGAATAGAATATACACAGACATGAATAACATTGCTTCGATGTCGTGTGACGTATGGGACTGTATTATTCGTAACGCAATAGTTGTCCTCTCTTTTGTTTCCCTTTTATGCATGCGTGACACGGCATCAAAGCACATTGCTTTTTTTTAAACTGGAAAAATATTTTGAGCTTCATTTGAACGTTTTATGATTTGGATAAAATAAAAATTCGTTAAATATATTTGATTCCATTAATAACCATAAGACTGTATTTTTCGAAGTTCAAAGCCGACGAGCAAAATGTAAAAAATAAATCCTCCTGTATGTATGTATATATACTCGAAAAAGTTATGCTAACACTTTTTTCATGCATTTAGGTAGTCAATTTTATATGGGCAAACGTACGTTTACGAGATAAAGGTATAGCACTGAAGACAAATGCTCAGGATATAGTACAAAAATGCATATTTCACATAGTAATATTATCATTGTTAAAAGAGAACAAGTTTGTATTAGGTAATAATTAAATAATGCAACCTTATGTTCTGCTTTGACGAGTGGAAAAACCAAAATAAATAATTATATAATATTTGTATGTGTGTTTAAAAGAGTTGGATTATTTTGTGAGTGTAAGCGGTTTCAAAGCCAAAGAATAGTTGCAACATTAAAAAATTGCTGAAACACATTTTCATTTAACAACGAAAATAACCAATATGAGCAAAATATGTACTTTCTTCAATTTTCTTCTGTTGCCAACTTTCTGAAAAACGTGAATTCACCGCGATGCGATACAGAAACAAAAAGACAGCGACAGCGCGCAGAGGGTTTTGAGCAATAATATAAATTTGTATCAAACAACGCATTAAATAGTCATTTTAGTATACTTTTGGTGTTTACTTATTCAAGTAAATGCATGTATTAGTTTTTCTTTAAGAAATTAATCTAAAATTTGCAACTTTTTTTTTATGATTTCTAAAGATTACTTTATTTTTGCCCAAGAGCAACCTTGCGTACAGAAAATTGTGTTGTACCTAAAACTTCACCACTATAAACTTGGTCCTTATAAAGGACTTTCACCACAGTTTGTTTACTGGATATACTGAATCAAAACCATTTGATGAGTGGTCAACAATTTTAAAGTGCGTTTTTCATTGTTGTTTTTTTTTTTTGGGAAAAAATGTATAAAAATAAAATATATTGTGCGTAAAATTTTAATAATCAGTGAAAATAAAAAAACGGTGGTTTCGTTGTTGTTGTTAGCGATTGTAATGCACATTGTGAGTTTTTCATGTTTTTTTGATTAAATTCAAATGCGAATAAATGATATCGGCCGTCGGTCGCGTAGAACGCAAAATAGATCAAATGAAAGGCAAAATCAATCACAAGAAGAGCGAGAAATTCAAAACCAAAATCAAAGGGAACGTATAGCCAGATCACGTTCAGGCCATTCACCTGAAGAACGTATACAACGTAATGAGCAAGATAGATTAAAATAAACACAATAAACAAAGCACAAGGACAATCGCTAGAATTATGCGGAATTGACTTAGAATATCCATGCTTCTCCCACGGACAATTATATGTATCATGTTCACGTGTAGGAAAACCATCAGTTCTGTTTATTTATACCACAACTCAGGGCAAAACAAAAAATGTAGTTTACGAAAAGGCTTTGCGTTAGTTTAAGTTTAAAATTAACATTAATTTTATATTCTAAAAAAAGAATAAATACACATAGAGTGAATTTAAATCGAGTGTTCATTATTCATTCTTAATTTTGATATGCCTAGCGAAGCAGGCAGAGGGTCCGCTAGTATATATATATATATGTATATATAATTGGCGCGTACACCCTTTTTGGGTGTTTGGCCGAGCTCCTCCTCCTATTTGTGGTGTGCGTCTCGATGTTGTTCCACAAATGGAGGGACTTGCAGTTTCAATCCGACTCCGAACTTCAGATATTTTTTATGAGGAGCTTTTCCATGGCAGAAATACACTCAGAGGTTTGCCATTGCTGCCGAAGGGCGATGGCTATTAGAAAAATGGTTTTCTTAATTTTGGTGTTTCACCGGGATTCGAACCTCCGTTCTCTCTGTGCATTCCGATTCCACTGCGATTAGAACAGGAGTCTAGGAGTTTGTCAATGACAGTTTCATCGCTAATGTTAAACTACCAGATGATGGTGTACAAGCCCGCTTTCTGCATTCGTGGCGGCATGAAAAAATAGCGAGAAAACATATATACCGGAGAAGTATGGAGCGACTGCTTAGCAAAACAAAGAGAAAAAAATCATGCAACAAGAACTGATACCGAATGCAATAAAATTTCTTATTTAAAATATTAGTTCTCTTTCCCATGAAGGAGTTTTCTAATATCACTTGCTTTTGCGGAACCGCGTGCTGTAATTGCCCAAGCAGTTTTTGACGAATTGAACAAAGTGGGTCAGTCGTTGTTCTTTGAGCTGACGCCAATGAAGCCAACCATAACCATCAGCAGATTCAGTATCGAATACTTCTGAAGGTGGTTCGTATGAATTCGGGCGACGCAACTTAGCCAGCGGACCTTTTGGATCTTTATTTACTCCATCATATAATAGAGGGAGCATGATGGGAGACTTATAAGGTGTGATTTTTGTTCGTCTTACTTTCACTTGTTGGTAAGAGAAACTGTCTGTTGGACATCAAGACTAACCTTTACATCGGTTTTAATGCTGGTTCCCTATTAAACGAAGTACATTTCATTTATGACTATCCTTGTTAATTTTCTCCTTCAGTACGAGCGAGAACATCAACAAAAGCAATTATTTTGATTTCAAGTGTACTAGAATTTTCAATATCTGTTTTTTTTTTCTCGACGCAGTAATGAATTTAATGATATCGCTGAGTTTAAACTTAAAACGGACTTAAAGTCGTAGGTGAACTTAACATCAAGGCGTTTATATAAAGGGTGGTTAAATTTCAAGGGCCGATGTTGAATGTGAACCATACCTAAACGTATGGACACCAACGGTGTCAGTTGGACTTCTTTCTTTGGGGTTATTTGAAAGAAAAGGTATACGTCGATAAGCCAGCAACAATTCAATAGCTAAAAGATGAACCTCAATTATGCCTCAGCGTCAATGAAAATTTGGACCATCGGATGGAGGTGTGCGGTGACCATTTGGCCAATATTTTGTTCTATACGTAATTGAGCCATACCAATATTACCATAATAAAGAGAAATGACAATAATATCCTAAAAAAAATTGTATTTTATTCAAAATCAACACCGGCCCTTAAAACTTAACCACCCTTTGTATAAATATTTTACACAACTGCCTCAGCCTTTAGTGTACTTGGTTTCAGTTGAACGATGATACAAGAATCATGGGTTATAGATCGGCCATCCGAAGAAAAATTGTGAGAGTAAATTCGACTGCCTCGTTATCGGAGACTCAGCAGCAGAATTCTGCCCGCTCAGTTCAGTTGTATACACACACTCGTCTAATCAGCAGTTGTTCTGAGAGCAACGAACTAAGCACTAGCTGCATTGATTTTTTCGTATACCGCCAACACAATTTCAGTTTTTGGCGACCTCTGTTGTAAAAAAACCGAGGTCATATGCCCTGTTACGGCAGCAACTCAGCTGACTCCTTCAAAGTTGCTGAGAGCCGACTAATGGTTTGATATTATGTCGCCACACATTTGCATTCTGTTTATCGAGGAGCGACTTATAAACTGCGCGCTTCTATTCTACACTCAATTCTGTATCGGTAGATGTAAGTAAAAGAGACAAGACAAGCGAATTTTCGGGTGTTGCCAAATAGTGATACCCTGAACATTTTTTGTTGTTTTAGATTACGCAGTTTACTCCTAATAATTTTGTATAACACGCAGCCTGGGCCAGTTTAGGCCGTGTAATTCTTCCATTATTTGGGGAACATCTTAAGGATGCATTCGACGGCTTTTTATTGACCCCCTGTATAGGTCGAAGCCTAAGAATTATTTTCTTGCATGATCTCGAACTCATAGTCCACATGCCGTGCACAATTTGCCTTAGATTATCAAAAAAAGGGCCGCTGAATTCATAAAGGGAGAGGTCGGTACAGATTTTTCTGACTTTCCGGAAAGGAAAATGTAACGTTTTTTTATCATTTTTGCCGAAGTGAACTTAGTTTTGCTCCAATCTGATTTTTGGGTGTGAATTTTTTTAAGAAGTTTTCGATATCTTTGAGTTGTTTACAAGAATGAATCTGATTATCCCAGCTTTACCGAATCATCAACGTCATACAATTTGTGGTACTTATGTATGTATGTAGTTTCTCTTCATATTTGTTTGCTCGAAATACATACTTACACACCTATCCGGATTTTTAATTCTCCAAAAGTTTACCAGTCAGAGAATGACATATGTACATATGTACCAATGCGTTCTGCATTCCACATATTCCTGTAGTTTTTTTTAATTGATAATATACTCGAATATATTCCAGTTTGTTTACATAATTCTTCCACTGAATTTTCTACATCAACTAAGGAATTAATTGTGTTTGAATGGGCGTTTACCGATCCACTATGGCAGTACTGTTTTATTGTTGTAAGTAATGGACCACCCAAGGCAGCAAGCACAAACTTACATACATATATACATACACTCGTTACAATCAACCTAGGCGCATGTAATCACTGTCTCACTAACAAATTGAAAGACAGCTAAGTATCAAATAAGTGCTCACATTATCATTAGGAATAATTACAAAAGTGCTCAGCGAACTACTCATTTGTGTTCTAGTGTCGGGAAAAAACAGAGAGCTATTATATCTCCTTTCACCTTATAGCATATAATTACTACCAACTAAAAAGTTGTTCATAGCAGTGTCTTGTAGGGATTGTACCTACTGACAAATATACACATGAATAAACTGACTCAATGTACGATATGTTTATGCCGGCGCGTTGCTATCACTGTCTGTTTTGCAAAATTTGCTGCACTTTTGTCCTCCCTCATATACTCGTACACACACAGATGCACTTATGCGCATAATGTATGCTAAAATAAACAGTTCTCAGCTGACATTTTCACTTTTTCTAGTATAAATAACATAAGACAGACATCGTTATGCTAATCTTAGCATTACTCTTCACACTAAAGACATGTTAAATATGTTTCTCCGCGATTGTCTTCTTCTGTTCTCTTCGCTGACACGTGTCATCTGTATGCAGATATATTTACGGCCAGACAACTGTGTATTCAACTGCGGACGCATTTAAATATTTGGCTGTCGCAATTGAAGACTTTTTGTTTCGGAAAATAAATATTTGGGCTTAAATTTAAATTTGTTGTCTCTCTAAAAGTTAATTTTATTGTTTTCTTTAGGTTTTTTTGTACTTCTTAACTTTTCTGGCTAAATATTTATACTCAGTATTTTTTCTTGGCAATTTGACAAGACACATGATTTGTGAATTTATAATAACGCTGTGTGTTTTGTTAATTGTTACAAAAGTAAATTATTTGAGTGTTGGTCAATTGCCAATAAAATGCGAAGCTTCATTAAATAAATTAATTCGTTCAATCAGCATTTATGTCCATCAAAACAAAAGTAGGCGCCAGCATTTAGCGCTTCTGTTTATATTTTTAATCGGAAAATTTGTATAGGTTTAGGTGATATTTCAAGGATGAATACCGACTAAGAAAAAACCGGCTTTGGTGTCAATGAACAGTTTCTGGGGCAATGATTGAAAAAAAAAAAAAAAAAACACTAAGATATTTTCTTACAGACTCCTTGTTATTGAGGATTTCAAATAATTGCATTCAAAATTATGTACGTAAGAATAACTGATTATATGTGAAAGTTTATATTGAATTTGAAAGCTATATGAAAAATGTCTCCGCTTCAAATGAACAATAGGCTTCATTTCTTCAATTCATTTGATCTTGTAAGAGTGTGGGTCAAATTCTTTACCACATTTGGCACTTATTCACTGCATGAGATCGAGGGATTTGAATAATTTTGAACCTAAGAAGTGGTATTTTTAGTATTTCGACTTGAACTTACCCTCTATAGCATTAAGAGGTTCTACCCGGAGACTTTCAACTGGGAAGACTGTTATGACTGCCTTAAAAGTCTGAGTGCCGTTTTCTATAATTTGATTAAAGGCCTAATCTAAATATTGAAAACTAGGAATATAAGTTGAAAAAAGATTTTGTTTCCCTTTTTGGCTCGGCAAACTACGTCAATCCCTTTGTTTTTTTATAATAAATGGATTTTCTTCTTTTATATTATACTTAAATTTACTCTTTTTATGATTAAGACGAAATTATTAGAAAAATCCAAAAAAGAAAAAAACACATTTGACGCACACAAAACAACAAGTTGCGTTATATATATACATATATAATTGGCGCTTACACACGTTTTAGGTGTTTGGCTCTTCCTCCAATTTGTGGCGCGCGTCGTTTTGCTCCACAAAGGAGGGACCTCCAACGGCAGACATTTTTTATGAAGAGCTTTTTCATGGTAGAAATACACCGGAGGTTTGCCATTGCCTGACGAGGGGCGATGGCTATTTTTCTATCAAGCCGAGTTTCGTGCCCAGGGTATCGAACTTGTGCACTGGTAGTCACGCACCAACCAATTCGTCTACGGCGGCCGCTCTTAAAAGTTTATTTTTAATAATTTCTACCAATTAACTTTCGAACATATAAATGGTACTTTTTTTTAATTAAGTTTGGACAAGAAAACATTAAATTTAAAATATTATATATAGAAAAGTAAGTAAGCAAGTATAACTTATAAAGAAAAATTATGTAAATTTCGTTTAAGGGATGATCTTAGGTACAATAATTCGTTAATGGGCATTTTTGAAAGAGCAGTGTGACGTCGTCTATTTCAGGTATATTAATTTAATTCACAAACTTTATAAATCCATTGCACTTCGTTGTATCTTTATATGATTCTATCTATCACTCATGTCACCCATTTAGAAGAAATTTTGATTTTCCTCCGTCAACCAGTCAATACATTCATGAATTAATATTGATTATCTTCATGTGTCTATGATACGAGTATTTCACCGAGTTCTATTCGTTCAAATTCGGCATTTCTTTAGTTGGTTTTTAATAAAAAATTTTGTGTACCTACAAACGACTTTCTATGACAACTCAGCCGATGATCATAATTATTGTTTCGGTAGGGTAGAATTAAAAGCCAGGTAGTAAGGAAAATACTAGTATGAAATATTAGTATGTTTGGAACAAGGACTAGAGGTTCAGCGAGCCGACATGGCATGTAAATATTGTCGTTGCTCTAGCGGCTTTACCTTCAAGCATAGTGTGGGAAAATAAACAGTCGTCTGGTGGGAAGATCAAAAGCTATACACTTTGTTATTTTCTTAGTAGTTATTTTCTAGTATATATAGTACTTTGAAGGATAATTTTATAAAAAAATATATTCGAGGAGGAGAGTTTAAATGCAGCATTAAATAAGCTTTTCAAGAAAAAATTGTTAATTTCACAAGCTTTTCTTCTTCTAATCACCGTTTCAGGTTATTTAATAAGGCAATGTGTAGATTTATAAGTAAAATTCTAAAAGGTTGGCATAGTTCACTCGAATTCAAAATTTGATAAATAGAGCGGATTCCCGAGAAGAATCAGATTTTTGGAGCTTTACTAATGGCAACATTATGGCATGTTACTATAGGGTGGGCCATGTAAAATTTGCTTTTTGAATCGGCTATAAAAAAACTAATCAATATTTTTTCAAATTTTTTTTTTATTTTGAAATGAATATTGTCATTTATGAATGAAAAATAATATCGTTCAAATGACTGCCACGACTGGCTTTACAGTAGGTCATTCGATCAACCCAATTTTTAAACACATTTTCGATTGTTTGGGCTCCAATTTCATGAATGGCAACTTCGATTTCGTGTTTTAAAGCATCAATCGTCTCTGGATGGTTCGCATAGCATTTGTCCTTAACGGCTCCCCACAAAAAATAGTCCAACGGGCTTGATATCGGAATTCGGCTGATTATTCGGTTTTCAAAAACGGTAGCCAAAAGTTCGAGTGTAACTTTGGCAGTGTGACAAGTTGCACCGTCTTGTTGAAACCAAATGTCGTCCATGTCATCCTCTTCAATTTTTATAAACAACTCGTTGAGCATGTCACGGTAACGCTCGCCATTTACTGTAACCGCGGCTTCTCGCTCATTTTCGAAAAAAAAAAAATGGCCCGATGATGCCACAGGCCAAAAACCGCACCAAAAAGTGACTCGTTGTGGATGCATTTGCTTCTCTACAGTAACGTGTGGATTTTCTGAGCCCCAAATCCGACAATTTTGCTTATTGACGTAGCCACCGATGTGAAAATCAGAAAAGAAGAAGAAGACTCACCACTTTGGAAATAGGTTTTCAATATTTCCCAATTTTGTTCAAGCGTATAGCGTCCCATTTCGTAAATGTCAAACCTTTAAGTAAATTATGAACACATTTGACATGTCATTTGTGTTACCATTCACAAAAAAATAGATGGTTCAAAAAGCAAACGCTATATGGCCCACCCTGTATTTTTCGGCTTCATAATCTCTACAAGCTTCTTAAAAGCATTTTTGGACATCCTGTAAAATGTCTGAAATTTGTAATACTGATCTTGTAACTCCCTCGTGTCAATGTAGAAACTGCTGTACCAGTTGTTCCTAATGTACTGAATACCTTTTCTTTTATTTCTCCTCCGATGGAGAAGATAATATATAAAAAAAATTCTTCTTCATCGCTCCACATACTAACAACTCGTATTTCGAAGGTAGATAGTCACATTGTGTACGGAAATGTAAGTGAACTGGCAGTTTGTAAATAAGTAGCCGCTGCTTTTGAAAATACCCGATTCTTAAAAGAATCGATACCGAAGTACGCAATACTTCACCTAAGCACTAAAACATATGCGCATACGCACATAATGCACGAGTGCACTGGCTCACTTGCTCACACTTGCCCAAGCCCATCGTAGTTGACCCGGAAAGGAAGTTAGCATAATAACGGCGCGCGCATACAAACAAAGTGTCCAATGAACGGGTAAAACCATAATTCCGATTTCCGATTGGAATAAATTATGCACTACGCAAAGCATTGGCGAGGTACGCACAAGTGCAAGAATGTAAATATGTCTGTTGGTATGTGGCAATAATACATAAAACGAATAACTTAAACTAATGAATATGAAACAAAAACAACAACAACTTCAAAAGTAAGAAAGAAAGGAAAGCTAAACCACCAACAACAAGTGCGAATGCCAAACAAGTGGAGATGGTGGACAACAAGTGCCTCAGTTTTCAATTGTTATGCTTTGCCTTCCACTGGCCGACAAGTTGTGCGTGCACTGGCAGGGGGAAAGAGAGAGCTGGCTGGGTAGACGACTGAATGTGGAATTGCTGCACTTTTCGCCGTTATTCGACAAGTGGATCGTCATAGGTTGATTATTTAAATGAATTGTTAAACTGTCAATTGATTGGCGATCGACTTTTTGGCTGCAATTGACGATAAGTTGCATGAGGCCAGCTACAGCTACAGTGGTGTGCAAAACTTAGCGCGTCCAGATAATTGTAACGTGCGCTTTGGCGAAAGAGAAGCCGGAGTGAAAAAAGAGATGTATTTAATAATATAATACGAGCCAGTATCGAGTCATCGCCGCGAACGTCAGGTAATCGTCGTTCTGCTCAGTTGGACATCCGTCGGACCACTCTACGACGTATCATTCGTTTGGATTTGGGGATATTCCCGTACAAAATACAACTAAATCAACAACTGTTGCCGGCCGACAAGCCTCGTCGCTTGGAATATGCCAATTTTGTCGTCCGAATGGCCCAAACTGATGAGGATTTTTGGCATCAAATCATTATGAGTGATGAGGCCCATTTCTCCTTGAACGGAACCGTAAATAAGCAAAATTGCCGTTTCTACGCCACTGAAAACCCTCAAATTATTGAAGAGGTACCTCTCCACGACCAAAAAGTTACAGTCTGGTGTGGCATTTGCGCTGATATGGTCATTGGGCCGTTCTTCTTTGAAAATGGTCAACACCAACCATTGACCGACAATCAAGAGCGTTATCGGGCCATGATAACCGATTTTGTGATGCCGATTGTTCGTGAAAATGGTATGGAGCACTTCTGGTTTCAGCAAGATGGCGCACCACCACACACAGCACGAGCCACTGTCAACTTATTGAAGACTTTGTTCCCTGGCCGTTTGATATCAAAAAGCGGCGATTTTGACTGGCCGCCACGATCACCGGATTTGACGCCACCGGACTTTTTTCTTTGGGGCTATTTGAAATCTAAGGTTTACGTCAACAAGCCAAAGACACTAGGCGCACTTAAGGCCAATATCCGACGGGAAATAGCCGCCATATCGGCTGAGACGCTGGCCAAAACTATGGAAAACGCCGAAAAACGGGCACATTACGCTATACGAGCTAAGGGCGACCACTTGCGCGATATCATATTCAAAAAGTGATGTAAACGAATCTCCTTGAACTAAATTAAATGTTTTTCACAATGAAACACAAAAAAATGTTTCTTTTTCCATATTTTTTTAATAATCACATGGGTCAGTTTAATATGGCCAACCCTGTACTTTCTGCGGCGAAGAAAAATTTAAATCCCGCAAATACACAAACATTTTTTTTAGATAAAGAAATTCTTAAGCAAGTAAGTTAGAAATATAATAAGCTTCAAAATTTATGTTACTCATAATAAAGTTCACTTTTAGTTTTCAACCGCAGGTTATTCAACGATAACCATAACGATTGCTACAGAAGGCAACCACTCAATTCTCTTTGTCATCGCTCAACCACGATTACGTTTGCGTTTGCGTTGGATCGCATCAATTTACAGTGCCGGTGGCCATTGCAGCTAATTTTAATTAAATATTTCTTCCTGTTGTTTTCAATCATATTTTTCCATTTCGCACTAACAAATAACATCAACAGCACAAAAGTAATAACAACAATGAAACGCGCCATATTTACTTGTACTTTTAGTGTTGTGCTGGGTTTGAATTTGAATTTTGAGGAACTCTACACAATTTACATACATATGAAAGTACATTTATTTGTACATATGCATGTATGTATGTATATTCATGAGCTACTGACCACTTACAGGCTTGCATACATATACGTACGTATATATACTTATTTCTATATTTTCCCTTTTGTCACTAAGGTTGAAACTAATGCTTTTGCTTTAGCTCTAATGTTGTTGATGGGATGACGTTGACGTTGATGGCCTGTCGTTTGGCCGGCCATTGGGGAACTTCAAATTGCGGGAAAATTTAGTTAGGTTCGTTTCGGAAACGCAAAAGGCAGTGGCGGTGTGTGTAGTTGTGATGGAGAGGGTCTTCTAAGTGCCGGATATTTTCTAAAAATATTTAAATTTTTAAAAAGCAATTTCTTTATATGAATGTTTATATATACATACCTATACACTTTGAGCCTGAATTAGCTAGATAAGTGGTTGGTTGACAGAGGATTCTAAAGCGGATAATTACTAGACAGACGTCGCAATTAACTTTTAAGGGGTTACATGGATTTCGTCGGGTAAAAAAAGGCCTGTTTTCAATATTTTTTTTTTCTGTGTAAAAAATTATTTTTTTAATTCAAACTTTTTTCTGTCTTATAGATACATATTTAAAGAATAATTTCTGAAATTTTCAAAAAACAAAAGTTAAAACTCCTCCATTGTGACGTCATTTCCGGTGACCCCTCGAAAAAAAGGTGCGTCTGCGTTGTCAGCATAACTCCTGACAGGCTCATCAAAAATGAAAAAACAAAAATAAGTGTTTTAGTTAAGACCATAAACTCGTGCTTGAACGAAGGAAAGAAAAAAAAGTAAAAATTGGAATTTTGGCAGACATTTTTGCAAAAAAATGAAAATTTCGGTCAAATTTGCTTGACATTTTATTTTTTTTAAATAGTTGTAATTGAAAAAAAAAAACAAAATCCTTCGTTCAAGTACGAGTAAAATGTATTTCGAATACCTGTGTAAAATTTCATCAAGATCGGTTGAGTAGTTTGGGAGAACATTTGACAACCGACTTTGAAAACACGGTTCCGAGAAAAACGCGTTTAAAGTTTGAGTAACAATAAAAGTGGCTTGGAGCGCACACATTCCATAGGCTGTATCTCCGAATTTATTATTCGGATCGACTTGAAAATTTAGGATAATATTCCTGAGATGTTGTAGAAATTAATAAGCTAAAAAAAAGAATAAATAGATTTTTTGAACCAACGAAACTCATGTAACCCCTTAAAGAGTAACATTATTTCAACTATTTTACTGGGTGTCTTCAGCTGCTTCGAAGTCTCGGTTGTTTGTTTTGTTAACTGGGCATGTAACATATCGTCTAGTGTTAGTAA
Source organism: Anastrepha obliqua (assembly GCF_027943255.1). NCBI lineage: Eukaryota > Metazoa > Arthropoda > Insecta > Diptera > Tephritidae > Anastrepha > Anastrepha obliqua. The sequence goes on along the minus strand of NC_072893.1, from coordinate 92,710,723 downwards.
TTGTAGTGCGAGGTGACGCTACAAATAACATCGGCACAATAAAAGGTGCTACGGAATGGAAATGTCAAACAACAAAAATGGCAGTTAAATTTTTTCTATGAAAAATGTAGCGTACAAATTTGCTATACTTCTTTTAATAATAGAAAAACTTAACTAGAAAGAAAATACAGAGGCAGTTTATGTCTGAAGCTTTTTCTATACATTTTAAAGCAAACGGCTACAGTTAATTTTTTCGACGAATCGCTTAAAATTATGCGTGCAGGGTTAAGACCGAAGAAGGCTAATTATGCGTTCTGCCTTAGCAGACTTAAGTGTAGTTTCGTGTAGAATATCTTATTTCAATTATTTCACCAAATGTATAGACAATTTTTCTAATGCCCGCTATTGTCTGCCGAAAGGTGATTGATGTCAGAAAATATTCTAATCAAATTCCATTTTAATAATAAACGTGATTGGATCAGCGAAAAACTTTTCTAATGCTACAAGGCCCGTAGTAGATTAATTTCGAACAACCCAGTTCGACTCTACTGGAGGTGAAGAATTTCTCTCTCGAATTTCAATTTCTAACACCAAGCTGGTCGATCATACCCGAGTTGAAATGTTTTAATTTCTCTTCAAGGGTGATATCTTCAAGTGAAATCCGGCATTATATCTGAAACAATAGGCCTAACTGGCGCATGTGAAAACGCGGTTGTGACTAGTTAGGCAGCTTTGAACAACATAATGTCAACACAACTTAAGGGGGCTCTATTGCATCGGAGTAAGCTTTGGCAAGTCATCTTGAATCTTTTATCGTCAGAACAACGCTTGCAAATTGTGGAAATTTACTCTGAAATAAAAAAGAAAATCTGTTCACGATGTTCATAGAGCAAATTATAATAAAGAAAAATTAGTGCTGACAATAGGCCTTCCTCTTCCTCTGCCACCACCAGCGGGTACCGCATCGAATACTTTCAGAGCCGGAGCGTTTGTATCCATTCGGACGAAATGACCCAGCCAACGTAGTCGCTGGCTCTTTATTCGCCTCGCTATGTCTATGTCGTCGTAAAGCTCATGCAGCTCATCGTTCCATCATTCCATCGCTCATCGCTCTTAGTTTACGCGCCCAGTAATTGTAGATCTTCAAGATGACCAGTTATGGTCGCAGAATGGTTCTCGCCTCACAAAGACGTTTGTCGATTCCGCGATTTGTCTCACTAGAGAAGTAACTTTTGGCTGCCTCCTATTTCCTTTGTAGCCATCAAATACGTGCAAGGTCTTAGATTTCTGGACTGGCTCAATTAGCAATCAAGTCAGGGCGCTTTATTTTCTTTCATGGAATAGTTTATTTATTGGCATAGAGTATTTGACTTGCCAAGCCATGTCAAGCTGTGTGCTCTCAGAAATCAAATTCACGGCTATTTTTCTCGTTCACTTTAAATTAAAAGATGCGTAAATTTATTCAGTGTTTCATGCGAAAGGAATTTAAAAACGATACGTATTGAATGTAAACAGATGTAAAAATGAGAATATAAAGCAATTGAAAGTGTAATGCTTCAAATCCACAACAGGGAGGGAGGTAAAATTCGAAATAAATTTATGAAATGTCTGATTAATTTTTGGCATGCTGCCAGAAGGCATGGAAAAATCTTTTCGGTTTGTTTATGGTAACTTTCAGTAAACACGTACATATAATTTTAATTTGAACGAGTTCCAACTAAATTGAAATCAGAAACATTTGTAGTTTCCTCACCATTTTCTATACGGAAGTGCATGCCATCTGTCTATGTGCAGAGATCAATTTATAAAGAAAACAGTCAAGCTGCACTCAAGGCCTTATCTTCCTTCGAAGTTAAGTCCACACTAGTTCTCGAGCTCAAAGAGAAACTCAATCGGCTCACTCAAGGAAGCGGATAATGGAATATCTGGAAATGACTCAGCTGATGGATTGGCTAGAAAGGTTATGGTTTCGCTAGTAATAGGACCAGAATCATTCCTTGCCTTGAGGTAACATACCATCAAGGAGCTTAGAAGCGAAGAGACAAGGCTAAGAATGATAAGTTGGCACTAAAAAATGGGGATATGCAATCAAAAGAGATTCAGGCATCTCGTAAACCTCCCTAAGGATAAACTAAGAATGCTAACTGTCATTTTCATAGGACACCGCAGCTTACGCAGCCATCTACATAGGCTCGGGATGTGGTTCGCTGACTCCTGTTGTTTTTCGCGAATAAGTAATAGACATCTTGGCCTGGTACAGCTAGAAGAAAGAACCAACAATCAGCTCAACCCAGTTCCATCTTAAGTTTACTTAGGGAGCTGGGTTTGGATGAAGTATTGTGATATGCTCAAACGACGTGCAGGTCGAATTGCAAACCTCTAATTATTCCAGTCTATTCTATTTTAAGCAATGCTCAGATAAAGTGATTAGTGTCCGTTTGATACAAGAAAACAAAATCAATTTAAATGCACAACGTTAAGTAAATATTATCTGATACGGTTTAAAAAATACTCAATTAAGAACTCCTGTCCGCCTTCACAAAGACTTCTAAGCAATTAAGTTCAAGAAATTAAAAAGACTACGGCGCCGCTAGAGCCACAAGAATTCAGCTTAAGTGGCATTTGTTTTAAAGTGTCTTCTAAGCGCCCTTGACGCATGCCAGAGCGTATGTGTACTATACGTTTCAAAATATTTTGTATTTACATACATCTTTTCTTTCCGATTGTGCAATATTTACAATTTAATGTAAGCGGTACCTATTTGTTTATTTATCGACAACGCCACTGTGTGCACATTTTGTAAAACGGAAGTATGATATGCTGTCATATTGACGACAGACAGCAAGTGGACAGAGTGAGCATAAACACAAGCATAGCCACAAAGTTACCAATACAATGCAATGCCTTTTCATATATCATACATGTGCATATGAATGTATGTGTATGTGAGGTTGTGTGTACGTTTTATCGCGCACGTTGCGCGCATGGAAATATGAATTGTACAATTTCAAGCTCGATCGGTCGTAGTAATGGTCAACTTGTATGACCGGCAATGACCAGTGGAAATGGCAATAAAGGAAGAAGAAAAACAACAAGTGAAAATGTTGGAAAAATGCAGGAGGTTAAACAAATAAATATGCAAATATGTAATTTCGATTGCGTATGATTGATATGTATGGATGTAGCGCTGTTTATTTTTTTTGTTTGTTTGTGTTTGCAGTTTGTCGGTTGGCCTTTGTTTGCATGATTGTTTGAGTGCTCGCGTTTGCGCATTTATCATTCTTAGGCGGTTTTAGCAAATAGAGTGGGTATTTAGGTATGTCAATTTGTGCGTCGATTGCAGTTGACTTATCACTGAATATAATACTATGTGGCAGGGGTGTCTGCTTATCTTGAAGTGCATATTTTGGATAGTACAAAATGCGTACATATCTACATACGCGTATGTTTGCATGTTCCTGCAGTTGAGCAAAAATCAATAATTTTTTATACTTTTATTAATATATTTTTCCTGGTATTTGTGGGGAAAGTATTTATTTAGTAGCTAATACCCACGTAAAAATTCTAAGTTTTAATCTGAAATTATTAGATAACCAATTTTCGAAGAAAAGTGTGAAAATTTCATCACAATCGACACATTATTTTCCAATTTTCAATAAACAAATTTTACATTTTTTATGCTACCTATAGTTCAGAGTTCTTTTCGTGCGGTTAGTGATGCACATTTTAATGAAATTCGTAAAATGAGCAGAGATGCATTTATATTATAATCTAAAAGGTCGGCCGCCGTAGCCGAATGGGTTGGTGCGTGACTACCATTCGGAATTCACAGAGAGAACGTAGGTTCGAATCTCGGTGAAACACCAAAATGAAGAAAAAGTGTTTTCCCCTCGGCAGGCAATGGCAAACCTCCGAGTGTATTTCTGCCATGAAAAAGCTCCTCATAAAAATATCTGCCGTTCGGAGTCGGCTTGAAACTGTAGGTCCCTCCATTTGTGGAACAACATCAAGACGCACACCACAAATAGGAGGAGGAGCTCGGCCAAACACCCAAAAAGGGTGTACGCGCCAATTATATATATATTATACCACTTTTGGTAGTTCTTCGTTCGTCTGCCAATCCCACATCTGCAAAATAAATCATTAAGATTCACATTTAGATTTTTAATTAAGCGCTCAGAACATACACTTATACATCCAGATATTTTTTTTTTTTTGATAAAATAAAATTCATTTTGGAGTGCTATTTTTTGCCCGGAAATAAATAAAGTGGTTAGTTTTTGATAAACAATAATCATTATTTATTTTTGTTTATTATTTGTTTTTTTTAATAGTTTGAGTTTTAAATTTTTCATTATTATTTATTTATTGAGTTCTATTGTGAGTTCTTGTGGGTTATGTTTTTTCTTATATATAAATTACACAAATGAGCAAAAATTCCAAAATTAAGATTATAATAAAATTATCAAATATTGAAAGCGAAAACCATCGAAAAAAAAACACTAACATACCAAGGAAAATGTTCACTAATTGAGTCTGGGAAATTTATGAAATTATTCAATTATCTACTTGATTTACTTTCCTTATATTTATATTTCGCTACTGTTTAAAAATAAATTCTGGCCTCACCCTCGCATAAAATGAGGGAGTTTTTCATCTAGTCATTTGTGGTTCAGATGGCAATGAATTAATGAATAAATGGATTCATTTTTTTGTATATTGGTCGCCCCTCGTTAGGATATGGCAAACCTCCGAGTGTGTTTCTGCCATGAAAAAGCGGCTCATAAAAAACCATTTGCCGTTCGGAGTCGGCTTAAAACTGTAGGTTCTTCCATTTGTGGAGCAACATCAAGATGCATGCCAAAAATAGGAGGAGGAGCTCGGCCAAACACCTAACAGAAGTATACACGCCAATTGTTTATTTTTTATTTATTGGAAGCATTGATTTTTTCTATATCACCAATGTTTTTCGGAAACAAGCTGCCGTCACATTCCTCAGCTGATTCCGTAAAATTCGCTGAGAGCCGGTTATTGGCCTGATGTTGTTAAGTAATGAGCACCCAAAAAGCAAAAACTGTTATTATGTTTGGTGTAGAAACTCAACATGCTTTTCGAAAAGATGCTTCTATCTAAAAACCTCACTAGATAAGTTTCAATGGAATATTTATTTTTGCCGTTTTTAATATGAGTGAAGTTAGCACTACAACCTGAAAGTGGTATTGTATCCTTGAGTAAATATCTTTCAACATCTTTAACTTTACCTTATATATAGTAAGTCAAACAAGCTACTGAATGTGAATTTTTATAAAGTGACATTAATGTTATATCTCTCAAAGGGTACAAAAGACCTATTTTTTTGGCATTGAGGTTGGATTAAAAATGCCTTCGTACCATATAGTAACCGTCGCTACTACGTTTGTGGTGATTCCACTAAAAATATCCCTCCTCTTCTCTTGGATTTTTCCCTCCACCCCGGGACTGCTTCCGCATTGCTTCGAGGTAAAGTGCCAAGATGGTGTCCTAAAAAGGACACTTACTTACTCAGCCTGCGTCCAACATAAGTTTCCATTTCACGCTTCTTTTTTCGGATAATATCCTTCACGAAATTTGTGACGAAAGTCCATTTTTCTTCGCCTATCATCATTTTCTCGATTATTTCTTCAGGTGTAAAGTGTAAATACACCAATAGCTCGTTGTGGAGCTGTTCTCCCTATGTTTCACCTCTCGCATTTAAAGGTTTGCTCCGCATCATCATACTCAGTATCTCCATATATGCAGTTTGATAGGCTCACTTTTCCCATTCGCCACAAATACTTGCGAAAGGACCCATGTCCGGACAAAAACTGTGTGAGGTAACAGTTAACCTCACCGTGCTTTCTTTCTGCCCTTTTTTTATATCGGATATTAGTCTCGCTGTCCATCTAGGGTACCGTTCAGAGTTCCATCTTGCCTGCCAAAGTGTAAGCGTTTGAATTCTAATATCGGAGAAGCGTGGTACTGCCTCCCATTCCGTTTGCGCTCTTGTGCTAGAATATCTATAGGGATGGTTCCGCTGATAACTAACAACCGCCGCTTCAGATGCTGTTCTGTATGAAGAAGCCACTCTGAGAGTGCAGGTGCGTTACACAGATTACAGAGTTTTCCGTCGGCATTGCACCCTTATCGAATCCGCCCATATTTCGCATCCTTAAAAAAGAAGAGAGTTCGTCGTGCCCACTAGAAGTTTTCGCTTGTTCTGCGTTGGACCTCCAGGGTTTGCCATGAGCTTACTTAACATGCCGTTTACTTTGGCTGCTCTAATGGCAGCTTGATTTATGTGCGCCCAGTAAGTTAGCCTTGTGCCTAATTGTACTCCTATGTATGTATGTATTTGACCACTCTTTTTGTCGATAAAGTGGCATCGAGTATGTGAATATCTACTATCGAGTACCAAAGACCATTAGGTCGAAGGTTTTCTCGTAAATGGCTATCCTGACGCGAATATTATTTGATAGCGTACCTTCTAGGAGAAATTCTGCTCACTGAATTTTATATATACATACAGACATATGCAGGCACATATCCACATACATATACAGGGTTGGCCATATTAAACTGACCCATTGAGTAACCCTATAACTTTTTACTGTAATTTGAAATCTAAGGTTTACGTCAACAAGCCAAAGACACAAGGCGCACTTAAGGCCAATATCCGACGGGAAATAGCCGCCATATCGGCCGAGACGCTGGCCAAAACTATGGAAAACGCCGAAAAACGGGCACATTACGCTATACGAGCTAAGGGTGACCACTTGCGCGATATCATATTCAAAAAGTGATGTAAACGAATCTCCTTGAACTAAATTAAATGTTTTTCACAATGAAACACAAAAAAATGTTTCTTTTTCCATATTTTTTTAATAATCACATGGGTCAGTTTAATATGGCCAACCCTGTATATAATATGTACGTACCCTTGGCGGCTTGAGTTGTCATTTGACTGACAGATTTCATTGGTCATACACAAGCAACGATTAAATTTTTACACAGTTCACAGAAATTAAAATGATCTCAATTTAGAATAAGCAAAAAGTACGTGGCACATTTCTATTTATTGTTGTAAATGTTGTGTTCTTACTCATACAATGAATGCATGGATACGAAAAGGTTTGTGCAGCTACATGTATGTATGTATGTACATACATATGTATGAGTGCTTACGCGGACATTGAATCCGATGTACATGAGCAAAATTTTATTAGTTTGTAGTTCAAATCTGTGCTGACCCACGGTCATTCCAAACACAGCAAACTTATTAAGCGAGCAATAAAAGAATGATCTCAAATGTCGTCGCTTTGCAGCCGCTTAACTGTGTGTCATAGAGTTGTCGAGCGTCATGGTTTAATTACAGTGTTTTACTGCCTATCTTTAGGCTTTGCTATTTTACACACAGTTATGCATGTGTATGTGTTTATCGTAAATGATTTCACTTTTGTGGACATGAAAAGGAGATTTTGTAGCAAAATAATAAAAATATTCGAATATTATTCATGTTAACAAATTTTATTCAAGGATAACGACAGCCGAATTCTGACCGCTAATATTACACGTATTCTTACGCTCGTGCAGTTCAAACGGCAACGAAGCAAACTGAGTGGTGTTTGTTGATTTTTTCGTATATCACCAACACAATCTCAGTTTTTGCTGACCTCTGTCGTAAACTAACCGCTGTCACAACCCCGCTTGCGTCAGCAAATCAGCTGATTCCTCGTTGAGAGTCAGTTAACGGTTTGATGGTAACTACACCTTCTGAATTCTTTTCACCAAGCACTTGTTTTCAGCGTTAAATGAATGGTTTCCGTACAGAAAATTTATTTCAAGATTTTTTAGGTTTTTTAGGTTTTACAAATTTTACAACTTTCTTCTTAGTTTGAAATTCATACTTTGGAGTTGAATTCCTGGCGCGTATAGCTACTACTCCTATTGCCATCTGAAATAAAGTAATGAACATCGTTATTGTTCTGCATTCTCGTAGCTGCATTGCGTGTTAGATATAAACTTTATTTATTATAATATTAGATAGACTTTCAAATATTTGAAAAATAAATTTAAGTGAAAATATGTGGAAAAAGAAATTATTATTGTAAGTCGGTTATTCCAGTACCGGATCGTGGAATGGCACCAGAATGACGTTCGGAATAACATGTGCAAATGGGAAAGCAATCAGTTGGGTATAGTTAATGTTGTATCGAGAAAGTACGTCAGACAATTTTGTAGTTATTTCATAATTCAGTCTAAAATTTTTACAGTTTGTTGTTAATAAACCATATTTTCGAAATGTGTGGAAAATGTGAAGATCAAATAGCAGAATAAAATTTAACCGCAAATCCGGGTCTGTTTGTTGGAGTGACTTACAGTTTTGTGCTGACTCCAGGCGACCGATGATGTTCTTACTTGAGAACTTTTTCATATGCATGGCAAAAATACATTAGGTGTTTGCCATTGCCTGCAAAGAGGAGACTTTCATGAGAAAAAACTTTCCATCATTTGATGTTTCATGCTTACAGTGGACTCCGAAATCGGTATTACTTATGGTCACGCACAATTCTACGCGCTACGACAGCCGCGAAAGTTGACATAGTTATGTATCCGTGAAATTGCAATCAAAGCTCGTTGTGACCCTGTTTTAAGCTGCTGAAAATATTTTCCTTTCTCGTTCCTCTCTTTCGCTCTATGGATGCCAGACTGTTAAGAAAAGGTGTATTTATCATCATTTGTTTAAAGCGGGTAAGGAGAGCCATGCACCGCTGCGACGCAGTAAAGAAAGTGACTTTAAAATAAATACTATCATCACATTACAAATTTCATTTAAGACTTACTTGGCCTGGCAACTCTATAAAAGATCATTCCATCATTAATGTGCCTAATGCTTCTGGGAAAATCCATTTTCAGCGTATCCTAAACGCATAGCAATTGACAACCCTCTGTGTTGTAAGTAATGGAGGAATTGAAGTTAAAATTGCTGGTGGCTAATGGATACAAACATTAAAAAATGCTCGTACGTAGATGTATGTCTGTTTAGATATTTATATTTGCATGAACGTATGCATGTATTTACGCGCGCATGTGTGCATATATAGTATGTGAAGTAGCATCAATTGAAGAAAATTCCGTTGACATTGAAGCGGCGGCGAAACAGAAAAAGTGTTTAGTTCTCATGGGAAATTTTCACCCTGAAAGTTTTTTATTTTCAAACTCATCTAAATTGGTTATAACATTTCATTCATGCTTTTATATATTCATATATGTATGTATTTAATTGTCTCAATAAGTTGCCAATAATTTTAAACTTCTCTTTTTTCAGATAATGTCGACTCGAACCATGACGACACGCACCTTTCCAATAACGACCACGCCCACTACTCCTACACCTGCACCTACCACGTTACACACACACTTAGCAACAACAACAACTACAACAAGCCCACTGTCTAATGCGAGCGCAAGTGACAATGCTAATGATAGCCGCCCAACACCCGTCGCACACACCCTCCTCAACACAATGCACACACAGGCGCAAAGTATCAGTTGGCGACTGCGCCAGTATTGCACACAAGCCATAGTAGCGAGCAGCAGACGGAGAAGAAGAAGGCGTGATGATATTAATGATAATAACAACAACAACAATATAACGAACTGCAATAGCAGTAACTGCAACCAGAGCAATAGCAACAATAACAACAGCTTTGCGTGTAGCACGCCTTCGTATGCGGCGTTGCCTGAAGCTGAGCACTACTATGACCACAACAACAACAGCAACAGCTATACGAGTAACAATAACAATAATAATAGCATATTCAGCAGGGGCAGCAATAGTAACTTAAGTAAAACTACAACAGCAACAAGTTCACCTGCAATACAACTTTTGAACACCGCAGTCCGTGCCTTGAGTAGCTCGTCGAAAGCGGCTAGCTACATTGCAGCCCTACTCGTTCTCACCACGCTTTGTTCCTTCTGTGCTGCCTCGCCCTGCGACTTGCATAGCTGGTGGGATCCGCTCAAGGACAAATGTATTACTTGTACTGTGTGCGAGGGTGATTTAATACCATTGCGCACATGCCAGTCGCATCGTGACACGATATGTGGCTCCATCTATGATTTGAATATCGATTGGGTTGTGCTGGCGAAAACAGAGCCCAACTGGAAGGAGGTGAGTGGAAAACATTTTAATGTACCGAAGTGCTTATTTCACTCACTCACAATCGTGAATCTGGTATTCTAGTCTATAATATAAAAATGAATCGCAAAATGTGTTAGTAAGCGCATAACTCAACAGCGCATGGACCAATCTTAACAATTATTTTTTTAAAATGTTTCTCGAAATCCAAGAATGGTTTGTACGGCGAGTAAAATTCGAATAACTTCCATGAAACCCTAAAACAGCACTTTTCTTTTTCCCACACAAATATTGCGCGTTTGTGTGTGTGCGTGTTCGCGTTAGAGGATCTAATGCCTTCACACAAAAGTATAATATCGTGAACGCGACCAAATTGAAAAGTCAAAAAATGTAAGAGCTATAAATTTGATTGGCCTCGCAATATTCTTTCTTTTGTTTTAGTTTCAGAACGAGTTAAGGAATGATTTCATTCACAAATAATAAATAAAAATAGTTAAGTAAAGAACAATCATGCAGGGCAGAACAAATCCAAACATATTTTAAGAATAACAAAAGACAAACATATTTTAAGAAGAACAAAAGACAAACATTATGAATTAATCTAGAAAACCCATGTTTCTTACATGGTCAATTGTATGTTGCCTGTTCCCATGTTGAAAACCATCAGATTTGTTTGTATATTCACCAGGTAATCAAACAAAAAACATTGTATTGCACTACAAAAGAAAAAATAAAAATAAAACAGATTTGATTATATACGTTTTACTTCATTCTTTTTTTATTATAACGGTTACTAACCCTATGTTAATAATAATAATAAATAATTAATTATCTCTATGTTTTGTCATTGAAGCACCCACTTTATAAATATTTGTCACCTTTAGGTTCCCACTATCCCTTTAGATTATTTTTCAATCAGGTTTGAACCTTAAGTTCCCCTCTTAGTTTGAAGTCCTCTGACAAACATCCCAGTCGGGGTTTTTAGTGGGTCCCAAAAGGGTGGCCAAAGTTCGTGGAAGCGAAGATACTTAGGTCACTGAGCTGACCCCTTTCTTAAATTCTCCTGAACAGAACCGTCTAAGGTCGAAATAGGTATAAACTGCCACATTCAAAATCTATTTGACAGAACGAAGTCTGTCGGGTCCACTAGTATTTAATAAAATTTAACGAAAAACTAGCGGATTTTAAAATTTATGTTCAATGTTTACCCTCAATACCTGAGCTAAAATGGGTTTAGACCTTTACCTTATTTCACACCTTAAACGACCGTGAATGAGACTTTCGTTCTTTACGATAGGTAATTTTTTAAAAGCTCTCTGCCAATCTGCTGGTCACAGAAATGTTTTTTCAAAGGTTGTTTGAATACGCCAGTAGAGATCTGTGTTGATCTGTTTATATGCAATATATTCAAGGACGGTAGATAAAGGTTTTGCCTTCCGAACTAAAATTGTGAGAGTAACTTTGGTTGTCTCTGTTGGTCTCTGGAGACAATCACTCAAGCGACATGGAAGCATTTTCGGGCAGTTAACACCGTATTTCTCCGAACTTCGAACAGATCTCTCTGTCCGCAAACTAAAGATTGAGGTTCGTGCTAGAGCAATCTTTCCAAATAGGCAGGATTGGATCAAGGGGAAAATCTGCACCGAAGCTTGCACCTCTGTCTTCACTGACGGTTCCAAGATGGAATTAGGAGTCGGAGCAGGAGTTTTCTCTAAATCAGCCATTTTATCTATCTCCTTTAAACTGCCGAACACTGCTAATGTTTTTCAAGCAGAAGCCTTTACGATCTAGCAGACATGCAAAATTTTTAGGGAACGCGGCAGCTATTAACATTTTCTCCGATAGTCAAGCCGCGATTAAGGCTCTGACAACACCATGGTGCAGATCAAAATTAGTTAACTCCTGTAAAGAGGAGATCAAATCACTTGGGTGTGCAGGCAACATTTCTCTGATCTGGGTTCGAGGACATAGGAACATAGAGGGAAATGAAATTGCTGATGAGCTTGCCAGGAAGGGGACTGGACTGGCCTCAGAGACCTCATACCAGGTCATCAGCATACACTTGACAGTTGTTAAAGGGGAACTGCACAAATTATTTCTCAGGAAAGCGCAGAAAAGATGGAGCTCCATTTCTTCATGTGCTATTTCGAAAACCCTTTGACCCCAATACTCGTATGATATACGAAGAACTCAGAAAGTTCTTTTGACTCCTCGCCATTCAATTTCCAAACTCGTAGCTCTGTTTACCGGTCACTGGACGATCGGCACACACGCGTAAAAGCTAGGGTTACCATTTAACGCCCATTGTAGAAGCTGTGGGGACCTTTCAGGGAAAGAGACCGTTGAGCATTTTCTCTGTAAATGTCCGGGCTTGGCAGCTAGAAGACTAAGGTCACTGGGAGCTCCTTTCTTCGACAGCCTGGGGCAGTGCGCCAACCTAAATCCAATCAATTTTCTCCATTATATCAACAGCTCTGGTTGGCTGTAGATATCTGCCTGTTGGCGGTCTCATAATGGTATCAAAACGGCGCTTTAGTGCTACTTGAGGAGTGCCAGGTGCACTTCAACCATTTCACCTACCTACCTAACTTTGGTTGTTACGTTCCATTTAGATAGTAATGAAGTAATATGAGCAGTGGCTGCTTTAATTTTTTCTTATATGACAAGCACAATTTCAGTTTTTGCCAAATTCTGTGGTACAGAAATCGCTATTATATCCCTTATTATGACGACAAATCAGTTGATTCCTTCAAATTCGCTCAGGGCCGAGTAACGGTTTTATGTTGGCCACATCATTGTATTCTCCACGTTGCGATGTATATCTTAAGTATGTAAATATGTAAAATATTTGCGCTCTTTGTAAATGAAAATATGAAGCCTTCGTCTAGAAATGCATATGATTCTTCAATACGGACATAACAAAACATTTGCAAAGCGGGATCGGAGAACTTTCTGCGCATCAAATGATAAAGAGGCTGCTCTTAATGAGCTGATTTAGTGGAGTAGGCTGGAGACCGAATTCTTCGCGCAAAACTTGCCAAACTTGTGAATTGTCAGATTGCCAAATCCTTTAAAGGTGTGAAATACACTAATTTGGCTCAAGTTGAGCTGCAACTTAGATATTTTTGGTATTAGACCGGCTGCATTTTTATTACAAACAAAATTGTTACGCCTATATTTTAAGTCCTGCTATTAAATACACCACGTTACACACATTCTGTCCTATGAACTAAATATACTTTTTCGGAAAGGGGATAAAAAATAAAAATACACGTGTATCGGCGATTTTCATGTACACGTCACAATTTTGTTTTTTTTTTGTATTTTATAACTTTAAACGAGCAATTCTTGTATGCATATCTGTATAGTCACACGATCTCAGGATTAGCTTAACGGATTTGAATGAAATTGGGCACACAGATAGTGTGTCACATTTCTATACTTTTCACCTAGGTCTTGCCACTGACAATGTTTCACAGGGTTGCCACCTGTTCGAAATTAAAAAAAAATTGCATGAGATATGCCGATGTGGGTATCAAAAGAAAGGTATTTCACTCCGCATTACAATAGAGATATAAAACCCCGAATTTTTTTATTAATTTTATTATATTAAAATTAAAAATTATTACATTAAAAATTTTAATGCTTTTACGAGGGGTGCCTTTTATATTTCGGGATTAGAGAACAAAAACAAATTTTAATCATCACTTTTGCCACTCTGAATGAGGTACCTCCAAAACATGCATTCTGAATGCCGCAACCGCTTCTTCAGGTGTCGAAAAACGTTGACCTCTCAGCTTGTTTTTTACGTACGGGAATAAAAAGAAGTCATTCGGTGCCAAGTCAGGACTATACGGCCGACGACCCATTAATTCGATGTTTTGGGTGCTCAAAAATGCAGTTGTTTGAGCTGATGTGTGAGAGCTCGCATTGTCCTGGTGAAGAGTGATCCGTTTTTGGCGATTGGTTTTCCTAATTTCTGGGACGACAACTGGCAAACAAATAGTTGTGTACCACTCAGAATTTACTGTTCTACGTTGTTCTAGTGATACGGTTGCGACATGTCCAGTTTTTCCGAAAAAACAGGCGACCATTTGCTTGGAAGTGCTTCGTGCGCGAACAACTTTTGTTGGATTTGGCTTATCTTGAAACACCCATACAGTCGACTGCTGTTTACTTTCGGGCTCATACGCGTAAATCCATGATTCATCACCTGTCACGATGTCATAGACGTGTTTCGAAGCCCCGTGATCGTATTTTTTGGGCATTTCCTTCGACCAATCGACACGAGCCTTTTTTTGAGCGATTGACAAATTGTGTGGGATCCAACGCGAACAAATTTGTTTGACAGTCAAATGTTTATGCAATATTGAATGTATGCTGGTCCCACTAACGCCTAAGATTGTCTCAATCTCACGATAGGTCACATGACGATCTTGCAATATCAGTTCGCGCATAGCATCAATGGTTTTCGGAACAACAACTGATTTTGGACGACCTTCACGAAATTCGTCTTGGAGTAACTACGACCACGATTGAATTCACCATATCATCGATGAACACTGATCCTTGATGGAGCTTCATCGCCAAAAAGTTCATCCATGCAATGTTGCTGAGTTAATCCACGTCGAAAGTTGTAAAAAATAAACGCACGAAAATGTTCACGATTTAATTCCATTTTTGGACCGAGATGAATCTTTTAAGTTACTGTAAACAACACAAATAGCGCTGGTATTTCAAAACGTTCTGAGTACGTAAAATCCAAAAAATGTCAAACTTTGCGATACAGCTGTGAGTTGCCAGATTGCAACACCAGGGTTGCCAAATCCCGACATATAAAAGGCCCCCCTCGTAAAAAAACTTAGGCCTTTTATTTTTGCGTTTGTAAGCATTTGTGCCAGTAACTGCAGTGCTCCGTACATGGTAGCCAAATTGTTGGTACAGAGTACTTTATTGTTGACCTTCCATCAGTAAACGTGCATAAATTTCTATAGCAATAGTCGGACACGGCTTCCGGAGTATACCACAAGTTAGGAACATGAGCAGTCTTGAATATTTTCTGAAACGAATTAACCACTGTTTTCGTAATATTTTTAAAATTTTTACTTGGTGCGAATAAGCCACAAACGTAACTGGTTCAGATAAATAATTTCTCAAATAGTCTTTCTCGAATTCTTGACCTCATTTTCATTAATGACAATATAAATTTTTCTTTATTAGAATGTGTAGACCCTCTGTCTACTCCTGGTCTGCATCATGTACCACTTGTCCTTCTTATAGAATTCTATGAGTTTAATGATTTTTATTTTGAGAATGTGACTACCAATTTTTGTTTTAAAAACTTTGATTTTAGTATAATTAATTCAGCAGTTGATATTATAGATTGGGATTCTCTATTTACTGGGGTTGAAGTTGCCAATTGTTATGATATTTTCAAGCATAATATAAATGATATCTGTAAAAATAATATACCAGTGATAAATAGGACTAGTTATAGAGTACCGTGGCATACCAAGGAACTGAGAAAAATAAAAAATTTGAGAAACAAATATTTCAAAAAGTTTAAGTTTTCTCATTCCATCACAGATAAAGATAAATATCTACATTTCTCTAGAGAACTTAAATCTTTGGATAGGGACTTAAAGCGAAATTATATTCTCAAGTTCGAATCGGACATTAAATCAAATCCTAGTTCCTTCTGGCGTTATGTTAGATCCAGGAAATCATGCTCAAGTATTCCTTCGGTTGTCTTCTATAACGAAACTCAAGCTCATACTTCTGCAGATGCAGTCAATCTTTTCACAGATTTTTTTTGTTCAAATTTTCAAGTAGACTCTGATTTAATTGATGAGTTTCATTCGAGCATGAATTCCTCAATCAATATTGGCTCGTTAACTTTTACGCTTTCTGATATCGAAGATGGAATTCGGCAACTCAAAACATCAACAAAATCTGATGTAGATGGGCTATCTTCGTATCTTCTTAAAAACTGCTCTGCAATTGCCTATCCACTTTTGTTAATGTTTAACAAATCCCTTGATCGAGGAGAATTCATAGATGCCTGGAAAGTAACAACCATTAATCCAGTATTCAAAAGTGGAAATAAAAACAATATTGCTAATTATAGACCAATTGCCAAATTATCCACGGTTTCAAAATTATTTGAATTAATAGTGAAAGATAAAATCTATTTCGTAGTTAGTCGTTATATTTCAGTAGACCAACACGGCTTCATGAAAGGTAGATCTACTGTTTCAAATCTTGCTGTGTTCTCTGAATACTGTATATCATCGTTTAAAAAAAAACTCAAGTTGATGCTGTTTACACAGACTTTTCAAAAGCATTTGATAAGGTTAATCACAGGGTTTTAATTTCCAAATTGAGTGCTATAGGATTCCATTCCACTCTTTTAAAATGGATTAAATCCTATCTCTCCTCTCGGAAATGTGTTGTTAATGTTGATGGTGCGTCATCTATTTCTTTTATTGCGTCCTCTGGTGTACCTCAGGGAAGTATACTGGGTCCCTTACTTTTTATACTTTTTATTAATGACATTTCTAGTTGTTTTAATAACGCTAATTTTCTCTTGTATGCCGATGATTTAAAGATATACTCGAGGATTGCAAGTACAGTGGACTCTTTAAACCTTCAATC
Source organism: Anastrepha obliqua (assembly GCF_027943255.1). Lineage (NCBI taxonomy): Eukaryota > Metazoa > Arthropoda > Insecta > Diptera > Tephritidae > Anastrepha > Anastrepha obliqua. Next base: position 92,693,934 of record NC_072893.1, on the reverse strand, counting down.
TGATCTAGATAACGTTGATTCTTGGTGTAAAAGAAATAAGTTAGATTTAAATATAAGCAAGTGTTTTTATATTTCTTATTCTAAATCGTGTTCTCTTATACCCACTTCCTACCACATTTGTGGTTCTAGCTTATCTCATCGAAGTGAAACTACTGATCTTGGTGTGGTATTTGATTCTAAATTCTCTTTTCAAAAACATTTAAATCACACTATTTCAAAGTCTTATTCCGTACTTGCGTTTATTCGACGTTTTAGTTCAGACTTTGTTGATCCATATACTCTAAAGTTGTTGTATACGTCTCTGGTGCGTTCCAAGTTGGAATATGCCGTCTTTATTTGGAGACCATATTATGCTTGTCATATTAGTAGGCTTGAACGTGTCCAGAAAGCTTTTGTGCGTTATGCATTGCGTTCTTTAAATTTCACTGATCCAAGTCCATCCTATAAAAGTCGGTGCTTGCTTATAAATCTAAAATCACTAGATATTAGAAGGACTATTCTCTCCATTACTTTCATCTTCGATTTGATAAATGGGGTTATTGACTCCCCATCGCTACTCGAGAAAATCTATTTCAATATTCCTCAGCGAAGTTTACGGAATCATGGTTTTTTCTGGTTAGGGATGGCAAGAACTAATTATGCTTCCAATGCTCCGATTTCTAGAACTCTGGGTGATTTTAATTCGCTTTCAAATCATACTGGCCTGGATTTCTGTTCCACAAAGAATCACTTCAAATTGGTTCTAAATGAATTGTTGAACTAAATTCTTAGTATTAATCTAATCTTCTTCTGTAAATTATAAAAAATGTATTCTTTTTCTTTCACTCATTACAATTGAAACTAGTTAATTATAAGTTTAATTTTACTTTGATTAATTTATTCAGCATTAATCTGTTTTCATAGTCTGTAAGAAATACTGTATTTTTAGACTATTAACTAATTAAATAAATAAATAAATAAATAAATAAATAAATAAATAAATAAAAGTTATTTCGAGTCGAGTTTTCGTAAGATGAAATATACAGAAAGACGTTTTCGCGCAACAGAACTTAAAACAATTGTCAAAGTATACGTCTCCTAGTAGCGCAACTGTGAGATGATCGGAACTTCCGGAACTGTAACAAACACACAAACAGCGAAGAGTGTGTTGTATGAAACAATAAATAAAAGGTTAATAAGTTATGCCGAAAATTTAGAAAAAAATTTTTTTTTAGAAAAAAAGATTCAAGAAGATCTGAGAATTGATACAAATTTTTTTTTATTTTTACATAATAAAAACATTTCCACGAGTCTGCCTGCAGAAATTCAGCGCGATTGGATAACGGAAAAAGGGTTAAAAATTGATCCAAAGTTTTTCACACAGGCGGACTACGAGCTCTATATTTTATACATAAAAAAAAAACAAATTCTGACGTGTACATGAAAATCGCCGGTACACGTGTATTTTTATTTTTCCTCCCCTTTCCGAAAAAGTATATTTGGTTCATAGGACAGAAAAAAAGTTCGTTTTTGTAACGCAGTGATATTATACAAGTATGTATATAATTCCCGAAGTCTTTCATACTCAGTGAAAACTAGCAAGAACAATTTCTTTGCCATAAGACATCAGCTACCGTCATTTGGAAGGTGCAGTTGTTAAATGAATTGATCTGAAAAAAGGCAAATAAATCTTTCTATTACCATGACAATAAAAAGCTTTCTCGTTCATATCCCTATTGTCTTTTTCGAAACCCAAAGCAACTATATTTACTCTTATCGACTACGTCCGGTCAAGAATGAAACTATTATCCCTGACCTAATATAGTTCCGTGAAGAATTTGTAAACTTCTACAATATTTACCGTATATTTTAGGTTATTTTAATATTCTTTCATGAATACAGCGCATCCTATCGTTTCTTTCACTTCCAGGGAAAGAGGGCATTGAATTTATGGCTAAAGTGCAAATCCGTGATCTGATATTCCCCATTCTTTGTCCATCCTTCAATGTATTAAAAATGGATGCATGGTTTTTTTGGGCAAGCTGCTGCTTATTCTCCATCATAGGTCTTAAAAGTTTTCAATTTGCTATCCATCTTCAAGTAAAAATAAGTAAAGAAGTCTAAATTCGCGCATATTTTAGTAAAATTTAATTTGGGCTGGCTTATAATTTTTGAAATCAATGGGAGTTATAACTTGTAAGATATACTTATATATGTTTTTATCTATATCACTTCCTTTACTCTGTTAAAATCACTCATTAAATGAACGATATTATAATACCCTTCCATACAAGTGTACGGGTATAGTACGCAGATATTTGGGTTATGACCTTTTCGAGTAAACGGCTAATATCTGTATATTCATGCTGCATACGGGTATAAGTTTAAGAATAGTTAAAGGCTAGATTAACTTCTAAAAGTTAACAGCATCCCATTTCATTTTCTCTTATTATAATTTATCCTGTTTGCTTGCAATGTTTGCTATATATCCTGTTTCTTTTTATTCCCGCAGCGCCGAAAGGATGACGCTAACATAGAATTCGAGCAACAGCTGTCACATGAGGAGTTGCAGCAATTGCAAGAGGAATCGCTGGCGATGGATTGGCAAACAACAGCGCTCTTCTTGGCCGTGCTAGCCTGCTTGTTCTTCTTCATTGTAGCCGCGGGCATTTTGGTGCATCACATGCGGCAATGGCGGCGTATGGAGCGTCGACTTGATCAAGGTGAGTAATTGTTTGCAGGTTAAGAGTGAAAAACAAAAATATTTAATGCGAGTAATTAAAAGACTATGAGGGTATTGAGAGCATATGGTATTTATGACCTTCATTAATGCTAAAGAGCGCAAAGCCGTCGCTCTCACGACAGTCGGTTGGTTCTACTTTACCGCAACGACCCGGAATTATAGCGGGCTAAGGATGGCCACTCCAACATGTATGTACATATATGCTGCTACAACAACAACAGTGCAATTCCGTGCTGCAAAATGGATGCGTTTTTGTTCTTTTGTGTTGGAGGGGTGCATATCATTACGAGCAATTAATATCTTTAAATCGATTTATGATCTGTATAATAAGCGCATAAAACTCTCTCAATTTTAGTTAACTATCCCTTGTTAATTCATGATTCTTACACACACATACACACATTCATTGTGTAAATACATCATCATTGTATCTTACGCACCTGCGTCCATAAAAGTTTGGCTGATTTGAGGTTGGCTATAAATTATCACCATCTAATGCGTATTTCCTGCTCTCTGGGGAGCCTATCGTAAAAATTAAAAAATTATTTATTGATATTAAAAAAGTACAATAATAACTTCGCATGAAAGATTTTTATGGCTTTGTTGCAAGCAAGGTTTGAAACTTCTATGCACAGAAGAGGCTAATAATTTAAAATCATAAAATTATGCATAAAGTCACTTTGTGTTATCACACACACTCGCACAATATATAGTATACGCCCACAGCAAGTATCCTTAGACAATGACCTCTACACGCTTGCAGCACTTTGTTATTTTCTTGCCTTTCCTCCTCATGTCTGCCCATTTTCAACTTCCCGCCATACTACGAGTATAAGTGAAACTATACTTTGTAACTTCCTAACTATTGTCCCTTCTGCATTCATTGGTTATTTATTCCACTCACGTTCGACGTTACTTTATTTGTCCAAGATCTTGTTCTGCTTAGCTCTAAACAAACAACGATCTTTGCATTGATCTTTGGAAAAGCACCACTTACTACTCGTACTCATTTTACTTACGATATATTGGAATAAATAATACAGTAGCTGCTAATGTCAGCATATCAAAAACTCGTTTGTTAGCATTCATATGTACGTACAGTCATAGATACATATACATATATACCTACATACATAGTATAGTTGTATATTCCTCTTTTCCTATACGGACTGTGTATTTAAAATTCCTTTCACATCCTGCTGCTTAGGTGTTTCTGCAGTTGTTTGTTTACCTATGTAACATTTTGCTTGTTTTTTGACTTATTCCCTCAAAGGTCCGTTCAAATGATCTTTGTGGATCGTTCGAAGAAGCCTTTGAGGTTAGCGTAAAGTCACTGCACGCAAGCAAAACTAGTAAACAATAAAAAATATTTTCCATATTTACGTTCATTTGCACACATGTTATCTCTAAGGAGGGTTTGGACGCACACCAACTATAGCCAGGCGAGAAAATAAATGTACTTAGATACCTGTGCGTATTGATCCATATCAGCTAAGGAGAGCTTTTCGGTGCGATCATGAATATGAAATACAGTTGGTGAGTTTATCGCCTGTTGGGAATTTAAAGAATTGCTTACAAGTTTTTTACGTTTATCGACGTCAATCTTTAAACTATGAAAGCGAGAAAGAAACAATGAGAACACGGAACCGATAAGTTTTCAATTTTCTACAAGCATTTGTCGCTTTGGTTTATATAAATGTGTACATACATAACACATGGGCTGAGCCTAACACATAGATGGCACTCGTTTTATTGAATTTACCTCTTTTTCTGTTAGTACTAACCTTGAAAAGTCAGCTGCTAAAATTTGATGGTATTCTATTCATAAGTTCGTGCGTTATTGTGTTAAGAGTGACGCTACTTTTATTATTTTTGAAATAATGGATCCAGGAGAATTTAGTGTTTTAATTTTACACTGCTTCTTGATGGGGAAAATACCGTTCAAGCGAAGTATGGCTTGAAAAGTGTTAAGGGTACTCCGCTTCATCAGAAACAACATAAAAACGACGAAAAAATGGTCGCCAGTAAGAAATTTCGCTCGAACGAAGAGGACGAAATGAATGGAATGAAGGAATGGAGAGGCAAAACATAAATAGTTCTACAAAAGTGGTATTGCACATTGTTTAAACGAGCTCAAAAGGTTTGAATTTCCATAGCTCATCGGAATCATCAACGAATGTCAACATTTTTCTAAAGGGTTTTTCAATAAGGGCGGGTAGATATTGAAATGGAATAAAATGGCGTTTGCTGTGTGGTACGTAGCGCCGTCCTGCTGGAACCACATGTCGTCTAGGTCCATATGGTTCATTATGGGCCATAAGAAATTCGAAGGGCCACCACGTCTACCGAAAAATGGGCGCAATGCGCGCAACGTTTGCGTTAATGAACACTCATTTTGATAATAAAGTTTTATCATTTGAACGTGCTGTTTAATCGTGTAACTTGCCATGATGATTTGGCATAAACAACTGAATAATAAACAAAAGATTTGACAGATGTCACCAAAACAAAATGGCTGCCACAGGGCGACAAAATCGACCCGCGAAAATTGAAAAACGTTTTATTTTCTGTTTTCAAAGTGGTCAATAATAAGATCGTGAGTGTACTACATGAGATCAACTAAAGTAGGGCGCCACGCAACAAAATAATGATCTCTGCTTCGTGGAGGAAGATTTGATTCGTGCTTGAAATGAGTGAAAGAGTTACTATAGAGCAGCTTTTTCAGTAGTTTCAGCGACATCATGACTACGCAATGGTTTTGGTCTCACAAAGATAACACGACAGTTGGTTTTACGTTAGCGGATCGCTCCCCAGCAGTATTCGCCAAACATTTATGTGGATTTTTCCCAGCGGACGAATTTTGAATATTTGTCCAAGTGGGCCCCTCCCAAGGGCAGCCATTTATCCTAACCTAATCTATGTGGAATTTTAATTTTGTTACAACGACAACAATCTGTGCACGATATCATTAAAAGACTTGCTGATGGCTTATTTTATTCAGCAGACCGTTTGGGATTATTTACACAGATAGTCTTTTGGTGTAAATAATTCTTCACACTAAATGTGCAATACGAGTTTCATTTCGGAAAAATCGAATCACCTTTACACATTTATGTGCGAGGTAGTCTGATCTTCTCTTTCATCCATTCTAATCGTAATTAAAGTATTTAGCATACCCCGATTACCTTCAAAGCCGACCCTTCTTCATTCAAATAACATCTATCTCGATAAACGAGGTTCACTACTATAAATGTCTCTAAGGCATATTTATGAACCTTTAAAGAGATCATTCATATCTATAAGGACTACAGTAGTCTGTGCGCAATCCGGGTCGGGCTCGTATGTTCTACTGTGTTCTAAAGAATTGATGTTTATTGTGAATTTTTCCATTGTACTCAGAGAGGATTGAAACATTTTGAAAAGTTAGGCAAGCCAGCAGCCAACGTAAACTCTTCAACTGAACGTTCGGCATAAGTTTTTCTAATTAGGAAGTGGGATCGATTGTTTTGAAAGATATAAAGCAATTTAGCCTAGTTCACAGCAACAGAGATATAGTAAGCCGCAAAAGGTTTATTAAGCCTTGATTCGAGATATTCAATTTTCTGACCAAAATCTCGTTCAAATGTAGTAAACGTGCAGTAAAAAAATGTAGTCTATTGGAATTGTCAGGAAAAGTTTTGCAGACCGGAATGCGATCACCAACTGCAAGTCTTATAAATTTTAATGAAAGTTTTGTTTTGTCGATCAATTGAAATTCTGCAGAAACGGTGATCTATAAAAATTGGAATGTTGCCCTATAAATGGAAAACGTGTGCAAGGAATTTCCACTAGGAAAATTATGAAAACTTTGAAAATTTAATTCAAAATTAAGTGTTAACAAAGTGCCCAGGTGTCGAAATCGCAAACGCGGGTCGTTTTAACCCTAAAAGTACGATCGTTAGGTATAATAATAAAATCGTTATATTTCAACATGCCGACATTTTTTCTACTAATTGGGGCAGCTTTTTTAAATTGAAAAGGATGCATTATGAAAGTGACAGACATACACTTAAAATTCATATTCGCAATTACCATGAAACAAAAAAATATTGCAAAATTTCAAATGATGTAAAAAAATGCTCAGTTCATATTGAACCAAATCAATAGACTAGTGCTTACATTCTGGAGCGGTATTTAGGTCAAACTATTTAACTTCTGATAGAAAAAATGTATTTAATTTAATAATTTTATTTCGAATTTCGTTCTCTCAAATGCTTCTTTTTTATTCCTTCACTTGCCCTCAAAAATCCGCGTCAAGTTCTCTTCAAATTCCACAAACGGCTTTTACCGAGAAAAACTATAGGATAAGCCAAAAAAAATCCTTCGAAAATGCATAACTCCACGTGGGCGGCGACTTCAATGCCAACAGTATACTTTACATATACATATACATACAAATGTATGTATATCCACCACCAAGGAAAATTTATAACAAATATTCTCCTCCATGCGTCTCGGCTCAGTTTCTCACGTTCTTCCTTGGCCCCACATTGACGCGCCCTTGGTTGACAGCGCATTGTTTGCTCAGCATAATAAATTAGTTACGCAGAACTGAAGAGTCCACACATGCATACATTTACACATACACAGATAGTAAATAACTGCCACTAAATGGGGTCCTACGGTTTAAGTTTTTTTGTTTGGTTCAAAATACGTCTTTGAAATTCCGCAAACAATTTGTGACAACAAAACGATCAGCTCGAATTCGAATTGTGCCGACTTACAAGCTAAAGTTGTTGTAAAGAAAGCACGTGACTTGGAAGAGACTACAGAAATTTCTGCCGAAATGGTAGTAAGAGAAATTGAACTGTTGTGAATGAGGAATGTATTGGTTAGAGCAAGCGTGTATTTGTGGTTTGGAAATAAATTTTTGGGTGTGTTTTTTAGCTGGAAATTAAATGTTCGGTTACGTTAATTACGCATTACCGTTCTTTATTGGCGCAAATGCTTTTGGGTAAGTCAAATTGCTTTTTGCCAAAAAATTTATGGGCGAGGAAATGTCTCATTACTGTTTTTTATAAATACAAGTATGCACTCATACACTCTTTTATACATTTATACATTCTACGACGTGGTTGCTCTACCACTTGTTACAGCAGTTGTCCATTACTCCTTAATTGGTTAATGAGTCGTCAACTTTTGCGGTCAACTTCCACCTCCAGTGCGACAGTGAAAAAGTTGGACAATAAACAAATGTTTTACAAGACTTTTTATAAGCGATTGTGGTTAGTATCGCTCGTGATCGTAGCGCGTTGCGCTCTAAAATGGATAATATACATAACCTCAAAATGTACAGTTAACCTCTTTCTGGTGTCGAATTCACAACCGCAATGTGTATTTTCGGGAAAACTTTACAAAATTTTTCTCACTCACACAAGTTTTATACGTGTATACATACATATGTACATAAGAGTAGTTCGAAATTTTTTCAATTTCCAATTCAAATTAATTTATTTAAAGTTGCTAACTCGTCTGTCTGCAAAGTGTTCCCTTATTTATGATCCCCCAACACCAATTGTCCTTGGCAATGATTTCTGCTTGAAAATTCAAGCTAACCATCACAAATATGTACGTATGTCATTGTGCATTTGTAGTTGTATTCGTGCACATAAATTTCGTGGTCGCGGTCTGTTGTCACCTTAGCCGCCACTAAATAATATTTAGTGACTTTCAATGAGCCTTGCAACTTGGCAATGTCTTCGGCGTCCATAGCACCAAGTTGAACTGGTTCGCATGGCTGAAATAAGCATCTTGTTCGCCTTGGACGAATATATCATAGACGCTGTCTGCAAGTTTTCAACATTTGCTTTTCCTCGAAAACGCAAAGAGGCTTATCCCACTTATCCCACATAGGGGGCCGTGAAAAAAATTTTGGTCATAAAAAATTTAAAAATAAACCAGACAAGCGCAATTGCTGTAATAAAAAATATGAAATTTGTTTAGTGAAAGGACTGCCATGTTTCGTAGATTTTTGAGGAGTTGAACATATTTGCTCTCAGCTTTTTTGTAAAGTGGCATAGGATTCATTTTTCATTGAGCGACTGTTTAGCTATTTTGAGTTGTATTAACATAAAAAAAAGAATTTTGAAAGTATTTTTAAGGCAAATATTTTAAGTTAACTAGTACACTCGTGCCCTAATATGTATATAAGTACATTTGCGCTCATTTTCTCATAACTCTTTCAAATGCAAGTTCACACAGTACTAGTTATCGGCACCTAGGAAGGCGGTTGTTTTCTTAAAAAAACAAAAAAAAAACTGTTACACTTTTCATTGAGTTTTACCTTATGAGGTAATGATAGAAAACGTTTTTTCTAATAGCGATCGCCTCTCATCATTCAATGGCAAACTTCCGTGAGTTTTTCTGCCATGAAAAGAATCCCCCATTTGTGAAGCAACATCAAGACGTACTTCACAATTTGGAGGAGGTGCTCGGCCAAACACCCAACAGAGGTTGTACGTGCCAATTACATATGTATATGTATGTAACCCTTTCGAATAAATGTGGAATAAAGTATAACCTCTTTTAAGTGGATGACGCGCCTGACTCCGCAGTAACGTATTCTGACAGCCCGGTTTTCAAAAACTTTTCTCGCACCTTCTGGCTCCATTCCCCGAAAGGCGCAAATGCTTGATGAGCTGTATGTAAACAAGCCTAGGAAAAGTCTGTGCGCCTTCATAATCGAAAAAGGCAATTGATGTTAGTTCTCGAAAATCGGCATCAAGCTATCGCTACCGGCGAATGCTTGGCAATATTAAAAATCTGGTGTGTGTTTTCTGGTGAAAATGCACCTCCAATGAAAATGCGCCTCATGCATAATTATTTTTAATACGCGTACAGTACTTCGAAATCTTATAACGGGTGTTTTTTCAAGACTTTAAAAATTAAAATGATATTACAAAACCGAAATATTGTTGAAATTATTTTCTTATTATAATCTAGTAGATAATTTCATGGCATTTATTTTTTTAATATGATATTCGGCATATGTCAGCCGTAGGAGTTACGTGGTTCATTCGATCAATACAAATTTTGACCACCTTTTCAAATAATTTTGAATATTAAATATAAATGAGCCCAATCAGCAAAAGTGGGACGCAAACGATGCCCCGTTGGCTTCAATTCTGGCTCAGGTTTTATTTTATAGGCACGTAAGCCAAGATCATTGCATAAAATTTTCCACGAAGTCGAAGGACAAAGGCCAACAAGTTGAGAACGACGACGAATCGATATTTCGGGAGATTATTATAATAGAAAAATCTGTTTCTATCTTTTGGAGTGTCATGCACGGAGATTCATACGTGAAGGGCCGCCACTTGATATTCGGCTTATAAATGTAAGCTTCTCTGAATTTTCAAAATCTCAAACTTAATGATTATACGAAAAACTTATGCACAATAGATTACTTTTCAATATTTTAAGGGTGAAAGTACATATATATTGGGTAGTCGAAAAAGTCTTTTCGTATTTCTAATCAAACTTCAACTCATTTTTTTTATATTTATAATGAACTTTATTAAACAAAATTTGTACTATTTTGGTCGACCACCTTTTGCCATTTTTTTTCTAGAGACATTATTCCGTCAGTGTAAAACTTTTGTGGTTTCTCGGCAAAAATTTTCACAGGCTTCTCTTGAAGCCAACTTTACTCCATTAAGGGAGTTCTGCATTGACCGAAACAAATGGTAGCCCGATGGTGCAAGGTCAGGGCTATATGGTGGATGCATCAAAACTTCCCAGCCAAGCTCTCCCAGTTTTTGCCGAGTCATCAAAGATGTGTGTGGCCTAGCGTTGTCCTGATGGAAGACGAGGCCCTTTCTGCTGATCAGTTCTGGCCGATTTTTTCGATTGCTTGCTTCAATCTCATCAGTTGTTGAGAGTAAAATGTAGAATCAATCGTTCGAGCAGGCTGGAGCAGCTCATAGTGGATGATTCCTTTCCAATCCCACCAAACACACAGCATAAGCTTTCGAGGCGTTAATCCTGGCTTTGCGACCATTTGTTGAGCTTCACCACCCTTGCACTATGATCTTTTTCGCACATTATTGTCGTATTTGATCCACTTTTCGTCTCCTGTTACCATTCGCTTCAGAAATGGCTCGATTTCATTTCGTTTCAGCAAAGAATCGCAGATGTTAATTCGGTACCTTAAATTTTTCACATACAATTCATGTGGTACCAAACATCGAGCTTCTTTTTGTAACCAGCCTTTTTTAAATGGTTCAAAACCGTTTGATGATGAATGTTTAGTGCCTTGGCGATGTCATGCAGCTTATGTGACGGTCCTGGTCAATCTTTTCCATAATTTCATCGACGTTTTGAACGATAGGTCGACCGGAGGGAGGTGCACCTTCACATCGAAATTTCCAGAACGGAAGCGAGCGAACCATTGTTGTGCTACACGAACTGATACAGCATCGTCTCCGTAAACTTCACAAATTTCCTTGGTGGCTTGCTTGGCATTCTTTCCTTTTTTATACAAAAATTTCAAAATATAGCGAATTTCTTCATTATTTTCACTCATTTTTGAACAGCTATAACTTTTTTTTAACTTCTCCGAATTTAATTTTTTTTTGGTTAAATGAAGCTTAAAATATCACCTTTCTAACACCATATGATATGACACAATGTGATTGGTAGCATTGGAGATAGATGACTCCAACGACATCTATTGACAAAATACAAAAAGATTTTTTCGACTACCCAATATATCATAACACCAAAAACAACTTTTTCCATTACATGTTAACGAAATTAAAAAAATAAATTAAAAATATGTATGTGAGTTACCGTATTTTCTGTATTGACTTATTTCTTAAAATTAATATTGAGCGTGGATGTATTAAGTGAGATGTAATAAATTTTTTTGGGAAATATTTATGTGGTACATTTTAACGCCTTATATCACTCTATTAAGATTATTTTTTGCTTTTTCCCAGTAAAGCAGCGAAAAGATCAATCTACTGAGGAGCTGGAGGGTTAAAATTTTCCGCAAAAATATAAAATTTCAAATCTCCTATACGCGTACATATGTATATTTTTTGTCTCCTCTACCAGAATCCATAGGTGAAACCTAGTTACTTTGGAAAATGTTTGATTTTAGCATACAGTGTTATTAGAAACGCACCTCGCAGCAACTCTACGCTTCCGCCTAATCTTTCAAAGTTTAACAAAGCATCATACAAGTTCGCAGCTTTCATAAGAGACATATTGTAGTAAAAAAATATTTTTACAAAAAAGGATAGAAATACATAAGTTGAACAACTAAATTAAGGCAACTGAAAAGGGACGTCTTGCATAAATCACAAATGCAGCGTTGCCTATGAATAGGAATGTGTGCCGTCATAGAAGAAGATGCATTCCAAGTAGAGAGTCAAGCTGAGCGACTCGGTGCTTAAGTACACGCATATATGTGTAAAATGTGAATATATGTAATGTAGGGGTACATGCTGCATATATTGGAGCAAATAAATACGCATAATAGCATACTAGCAAATGCAGGGCCATAGAGATTTTATTTTCACACAGTGTTGCCACATTAAAATAAATTTTTCTGCACACGACGCCATTTCCAAAAAAGGTAAATCTTCTGATAGAGTGATTAATTTTGCACTACTACGTTGAAAAAAAGCTGAAAAGGTTTTATATAGTTTAAGGGACCAATGGATATGAAAACGGAATAGGAAATAGCACTTGAATCTATGATTTCGTCAATACTGGATAAGCCGCAGCTTGGTAGAATGACAAAAAAATAATAACGAAGTTTTGAAAAAGAAAAAAATCGAGTATTTATAATATTAAGATTACGGAATAAACGGTTCTTGTTGCAGCAACTCTAAATGTTATCGAAATCTCTCTGTAAGCGAAGCATATCCTTCGAATCGTGCACTCTTAATCAGACTTTTAAATCTTCAGCATATAAAACAGTATTGCGATATCGCCGATTTTAGTTTTAACTTTTTCCAGGGAGAGAAAAAATACCATTAATTTTACTTCGTCTTAAACAAAGTTGTAATTAAAAAAATCTAAAGCATGTTAGGTTGTGATTTTTATTTTTCAAGACTGTAATAAATTAATAGGATATTAGCTTTGTAATCAAGAAAAGGAAGAGAGGTCACATGTAATACTCGTAAATATAATTCCCATCTTGTTTTGGTCATATTTTCGTCTGATCTCTGTTGAAGAATTTCTTGTCAAGTTTTCTTGCCCACGTCTAAGTTTTTCTAAAAGCCTTATAAGCCTTAAGAGAAGCTTTTAAATTTTCTATACAATGAGTTTAATATAATAACTATAGAACTTATTAACAAGTTTTGACAATTTATTTGTTTCTTATTTAATTTTTTTTTTATGAAAAAGCTACTAAAACCATATAAATTCAAGTTTCAAATTTGCTGCTAATTAAAAAATTTTCATTAAAATTACAAACTTTTTAATTGGAAGTTTTAGAAAAATTTTGATTATGCAGGCTATGCAGGGTGGGCCATGTGAAATTTGCTTTTTGAATCGGCTATAAAAAAAAAAACTAATCAATATTTTTTCATACTTTTTTTTATTTTGAAGATTGAACATTGCCATTTATGAATGAAAAATAATATCGTTCAAATGACTGCCATGACTGGCTTTACCGTAGCCCATTCGATCAACCCAATTTTTAAGCACATTTTCGATTGTTTGGGCTCCAATTTCATGAATGGCAACTTCGATTTCGTGTTTTAAAGCATCAATCGTCTCTGGATGGTTCGCATAGCATTTGTCCTTAACTGCTGCCCACAAAAAATAGTCCAACGGGCTTAAATCACAGCTCCGAGGCGGCCAATTGATATCGAATTTCGGCTGACTATTCGGTTTTCAAAAACGTTAGCCAAAAGTTCGAGTGTAACTTTGGCAGTGTGACAAGTTGCACCGTCCTGTTGAAACCAAATGTCGTCCATGTCATCCTCTTAAATTTTTGGAAACAACTCGTTGAGCATGTCACGGTAACGGTCGCCATTTACTGTAACCGCGGCTCCTCGCTCATTTTCGAAAATGACCAAAACCGCACCAAACAGTGACTCGTTGTGGATGCATTTGCTTCTCTACAGTAACGTGTGGATTTTCTGAGCCCCAAATCCGACAATTTTGCTTATTGACGTAGCCACCGATGTGAAAATGAGCTTCATCAGAAAAGAAGAAGACTCACCACTTTGGAAATAGGTTTCCAATATCTCCCAATTTTGTTCAAGCGTATAGCGTCCCATTTCGTAAATATCAAGCTTTTAAGTAAATTATGAACACATTTGACATGTCATTAGTGTTACCATTCTCAAAAAATATGTGGTTCAAAAAGCAAACGCTATATGGCCCACCCTGTATAAGCTCTTTTAATTTTGGTATAATAAAGTTCAAGTTTGAAGTAGCTCAAATCGAATCAACAATTTTTTTCTGGCGGCAAAAACATGTATTCTCTTTCTCATGCAGAACGGGTGCTTTGCCATTGATTTCGTTTTCGATGCTGGAATACGCCCTAAGAAAAATAGCTCAAAGTTTGCATTTTTTTAAACATGTGCACATTTCAGCACAGCAAGCGTGAAAAAAACTTGCTGGAACATATTTTGGATTGCCTGTTTATTAAAAATGTGAAAATGAAATTATCGAACTAATCAAATACTATTTTTTCTCAGCGCAAATTTCCTTAAAAACAAACAATATTGCGTTGAACGAGGAATCTGCTTCAGAAGAAAATTTTACATAAAATAGTTTTATTTTTATTTCCAGTGATCAGGCCATTTCTTGAATGTCGAAAACCCTTTTTGGTTCTCTTTCTTTGCAAGGAATAGTCAATACGAAAACTTCAAGTTGTAAAAGGCTACTCGTATTTGAATGGGATAAAACTTATAAAAAGTTTGGCTCAGTTTGGACTTAGAGACTTTAGCTTTGAAATGCCATTAAATCTGTGCAATAGCCACTTTCTCTATATTTGCCAGCTAGACGTCGACTTTCCTTTCTTAGCAGTTCATATTCTACCTGCCGGATGATTATTTTTATTATTTTCAATTGATGCGCACTCCTTTATACAATTGTAAATATGTATGGAACAAACGCAAAAACTAACAGCGTGCAATCAACAATTAACAAATGTGGTGTTTACCTGATCCACTACCGAGGAAGCAGCAAATCAACACCACCACTTTTTGCCAGCGAGATACTGCAGCTGCTTAACTTCAACTGCAAACAAATAATATATTTTCTGGCTAAAGTTGTCTGCGGTTCTAAACATTCTCAAATACATATGTACATAGGCGCATATACTTGTACATACATAAGTATTTGCGCACGACCACATCCCCGCAAAAATAAGCAAAAGATAGAAAGCAGCTTCACTAAGGAACTTCGTGTACATATAAACAAATCTGTGTGGATATGTGCTTGTGTGTTCCTAGGCAGCCACATCCCCGCTATGAGCTTCAACAAAATGGCCTTTGGCACTTCCACAGCTTCCACTAGCAGTTCATAAATAAATATGAACTCTTATGCTTTCGAGCGATGATCGGTTACAAAGCGAGAAAAGTTGTTGATTTTTTGTTGAAAACCTGCAATCAAGCGGCCACAAGCCTCACCATGTTTTGTGTATATACGGATATATATCATATATGTATGTATGCACGTATGTGGGCCTTTCCTTTTGTTTGCCTGAGGTAGTTCATTAAAATTGTAAAATGATTTTGCTTAACCTCGTTGAGGTTGCTTTCTCTTCTCCTCCCGCACAGTAGCTTCTACTTTTGCTGCTGTTTCTAAACTGCCGCGATCATTGATCGCCTCTGTGGCAATGGTGTGAATCCATTTGCCTGAATTTACGAAGCACGAGAGTATGCGCGCGGGTGTATTTGTGCAGTAAAATTTGTTTTCTGTTTTTTGTATTTTGTGTTTTTGAAAACAACTTTATTTGCTCTCTACTGCTCCCACACACTTGCCACAAAATTTCTTGTGCTGGGCCACATCACATGGCTCATGGAGAATACGTACGGCCTATGCGTTAGCTGGAGGCAGCTAAAAGATGAATGGTGCGCACCATTTCCACCCACTAAAACTAATAATTCTTATTCAGCAAAGATTTTTACAAGTGGAAAAAGGTGAAAAAAAACGAAAAACAATTGGGAAAAAAGTGTAACAGAAAAAACGCATCACTTTAGAAAAACAAACTTTCGGATTTTTATGGGCAGTGCACATACGAGTGTACATACAGACTCATTTGCTGCTTCTGTGGTGCAATTTTTCTTTATTTTACCATTGGAGCACATTTTTGCCGCTTCTATGGCTCATTTTTTGAACATTTTATCTGTTTTTAAATTTATGTGCTGTTTTGATTTGTAGTTTGTTCATTTTGGATTTAACAAGATCATCTGCTGAACGCTCACCGGGCTTATGTTTGTGTGTATGCTTGTAGTTTATTTGTACGCACTGGTGCTTTTGCTCTCAAAAACAAGGATAGAACTTAGTCTATATTTTCTTTTTTAATTTTAATATTTGTTCACTCAACAATGTACAGAATTGTGAATTAAAGTTTTGAAAAATTTAAATTAATTACCAAAATTCGAAAACAAACACGTGTGCCCCCATTTTCATGATACTGTACGTGCGTCAGGCATCTCACCCAGTGCTCAGCAAGTCGGAGGTCATATTTCACACCATGGGCGCTAAAGCATGGCGTTGAAGACTGCATAAATTAGATTTTGTTTTTCACTTCCTCTTTTATTCCCAGCAAGTGGAAGTTATTGATAGTGATTGATATCATGTAGGTGGTGGGGAAAAATGATGAAGAGGTTTTAATTCGGGAACTTTTCAGATGCATTGCTTTCAAAATTTATGAAGTCTGCTATTTATATCTGCAGCGAGAAACCATATATAATTGATGAGTACATCCTTTATTGGAAGTTCGAACGAGCTACAACTCAAAATTGGGGTGTGCGTCTGGATGTTTTACACTTCCTTCGAACGGCAGATGATTGTTATGGGAAGATTTTTCTTGGCCGAAATATATTCACAGGTTTGCCATTTCTTGTTGAAGAGCGACTGCTATTAGAAAATGCTTTTTTATCATTTGATGTTTGATGTTTTATGCTCATATTGAGTTTTGAATACATGGCAACTGAATAATGGTCATTCACAAACCCAAATAAGTCGCTGTCGAAGATGTGTACCGGTACAGTTGTTGACTTACAAACATTGGCATGAATTTTAATAGGAACGATTCCACGTTCCAAAAATCTTCTATGCATTCAGATTTACAAGTATCATCACATAAAACTTATAAATATATTAAATTTTAACAATTCATTTTATATAATTTTTGAAGTGAAAACTTCTTTAGAATCGTTGGGAGGGATTTGAGACTCGATGAAACGAAAAAGCGACACTCTTGGCTACGAAGCGTTATATGTATATATATGTATATGTGTGTGGCTGCGTACTGCTGAGCCACGCTAGTATAGTGAGTATTGTAGTATGTATACTACACTGCCTATTACTTGCTTTGGTGTTTAGTTCAAGCGTCATACTATGCTAGTACGTATGTGTGCGCGCCTGCGTATTACGGAGCCACGGTGACCGAGAAGGCATTATGTATACCTATACTACACTACCTAATACTTGCTTAGACCAAGCGTCCTACGAATGTTTGTGTGTATGTTAGTACGTCTGTGTAATATACGCGTTACGACGCTCATAATAGCAACCGTGTGTGCTGTATTGCGTCCGTATTTTTATATTCTTAAATATTTTCATTTTTAAATACAGGGTGGCTGATTAATTTTGCTACATTAAGAAACTCAAATAACTTTTTTTTTAGTGTATGGAATTCATTTATTTTTTTTTTCAAGTTGAAGGTCATTAAATTTTATTAAATGTAGCTTAACTAGTTTTAAAAATAATTGAATTTAAATGCCCCCCATGCTCGTTGACACAAGTGCGGCATCTTAGTAAAAAGTTGTTCATTGCTGCTTTGAGAGTTGCGACAGGAATAGCCGCAATTGTTGCCCGAATGGATTGTTTTAGTTCATCCAAATTTGTTGGCTTTGTTTTATAAACTTCTTGTTTACATAAACCCCACAAGAAAAAGTCAGGTGCAGTAAGGTCAGGCGACCTGGGGGGCCAACGAAATTCGGAGTTTCTTGAAATCAGTTTATTGGGAAATTTTCGTCGCAACTCTGTCATAACAGTCTGGGCTATGTGAGACGTTGCCCCATCTTGTTGAAACCACACAGAGTTGAAAGGAATTCTCTTTCGGCGTAGTTCTGGATAGAAAAATTCTTTCAGCATTTTCAAATAACGGTCTCCAGTAACCGTAACGGTGTGACCATTTTCTTCAAAAAAATAAGGCCCGACAATACAGCGTGAAGAAACCGCACACCACACTGTCACGCGAAGAGGATCCAATTCCGTCTCGTGGAGTATCTGTGGGTTAGAAGTACTCAATATTCGACAATTTTGTTTGTTCACATTGCCGTTTAAATCGAAATGGGCCTCATCAGACATGAAAAGGCAGTTTAACATGTTTTGGTCTTCTTCCACCATTTGCAGGATCTTCTGGCAAAATTCCAAGCGAATCGGCAAGTCTGCTGCATTCAGTTTGTTAACCATTTGAATTTTGTAGGGAAATAAGTCTAAATCTTTGTGCATTATTGTTTGCAAAGACTGTCGGCTGACACCAAGTTGAGCAGATAAGCTGAAAGTTGAAACCCTTGGATTGCTTTGTATAGCTGCAGCTACAGCAGCGATCGTTTCCTCCGTCCGAACTGGTGGGTTTCGATGATAAGGCCTTCTTGCGACTGTTCCTTGCTCAGAAAAATTATTCACCAGTCTCATTATGGTCCATCTGCTCGGGGGATCGCCGCCAAACATCCGCCTGTACTCTCTCTGTACCAAAACTACGGACTCCAGTGCGTGATAGCGGCGGACTATCCAAATTCTTGTTTGCGTGTCCCAGTTATCCATTTTAATAAATTTTAAAGATCAATCTGCAAATTAAAACAAAAATGGAACAGATAACTTAAAAAGAAAAAAAGTTATTCAATTTTTTTTGGTAGCGGCTTTCATCAGCCACCCTGTATTTACCGCAATTGCAGGCGGTGTTGCAATATACCACAATCAAAATGACGGTGCTCGTATTGTAACTCCACAGATAGATCTGAATGCACAGCAACTAGAATCACTGTCTGTTCAGCTCTCTAAAGTGGGAGAAATATGTGCATGCGAAACCAGATTGAGCAATGGAAAAATAGTTTTAATTGTGGCAATTTATATTTCACCGAATCAATCAATAAATAGCATCACGGAATTCATTCACGAAAATTTAATAAAGTATACACCAGAAGTATCGCGGATACTTAGAAAAGATTACGATAAAGTTCCAATGATTTAAAGTGGCGATTTTAACGTAAATTTTGCATTGGACACAGCGGTTCCTTTTATTAACTTTCTCAATACAACATTCAATTTAAAAATGTGTAAAAATCGTACTGAATCGATAACACAATCAAAAACAACAATTGACGCGGTATTTCAAAGATATGTTGACAACATCGAAACCAAAGCATTTGTATCATATTTTAGCTATCATAAACCACTCGTATCATTTGTTGAAATTGAAAACATTGAGGATGAATAATAGTAAAATGAAGAAAATAAAATATGAACTTTATAGCAATATTATAATGAACCTATAATTATCCCGTTCCTAATGCTGCTTTCGTCTCATTCTCTCTCGTCTCGACCTCTCGTTACCGTGACTAAAAAGTATGCGTATAATTTGTAAATATTTACATAAAAAACATAACTACAGACAGAAAATGTTTATTGAGGCAACTACCGGAAATCATGGCTGATTTACGTGCATACGTCTGTATATAAGTCTATATGTGCATCCAAGTGAAAAAAGTAACAACTGAAAGTGCCAAACAATCGAGCCCACCAGTAATTTCCTACTGTTCAATTAAAGCAAGAGAGGGACAAGAGTAGTATAAGAATGGCGGTCGCATAGCCAAACTTAAAAAATAGAAAGAAATTACTAAACAAATGTCAAACGGACGTTTGTGGTCTGTCCTCAATGTGGTTTTAGAATCAAAGAAATTCACAACACTTCAAAAAAATGTCACCGAGAAACTGCAATGAAACTGAAGTAGGAAAATTAGCAGTGGAAATAAAAGCAAAACAAAAAAAAAATAAGTTTCAAGGACAAACGTATGCAACTAAGTGTTTATAAATGCGAAAGGAAACCGACAAACGGAACTACTGAAACCACAAGGGAATATAAAAACACTCGGCTTCCGGTTAACGGCCGGATCAATAAGAATGACAAAGAAAGAACACTAAAAAAATACTCACTGCTGAAGTGTGCATTGAAACCACACACAAAAAGATATATTATATATATGTGTGGAAAATTTCAAGAATGCCACAAATATATTGTTCAAATACTTTCCTATACTATTTCCACTGCAGAGTAGCGGGCGCAGATGAGTGAAAGCGTGGGCGTTAATGGTGGTGTTGCGGTATTCGATCAAGTGGCGCATCAGCGATACGCCTGATGATCATACATCATGTGCCACTTTGGAAACAGTTTCGAAAAACATACGCAACAACAATAGTAAAATATTTCAAAATATGCTTAAAATTACAAAACCTAAAATACGCACCTCAGCCTCACTTCAGGAATATTTGCTCATACACACATACATACCCATATGCGCTTATGTAGTCTATTGTAAGGCGTTTGCGGAAGTTGTAATCCCATTCGGAGGCATGGAATTTACGCTTGTCATAAAGTGAGCATCATTATGATAATGCCGCCGATGCGCGAACGATGACGTTGACGTTAATGATGTCGTTGCGCCAATGAGGTGCTGATGAAAATATTGTCAGCTTGATTGTTCCAACACAAGTAAACCACTTGAGTGCAAGCAATTAAGGAAATGCTTATTACATCCAACAACACACACGCACATTAAGGCACCTAACAGATGACAGTGTTTACTTGTATACCCACAATATATTTATAAATTTGTATCTGGACATTGAGGAAATCATATGACAACATTTTGCCCGATTGCATCGGACGGTGGGTGTATTAGATATAATAAAAATAGCGCTCCTTAACATTCAGCTGTGAAGGAACTGTTTGTCGCTGCGTAATTTTGTGAATGAAATCGCGATTTCGAAAGTAAATATATGGCTATGGATATATACTCGTACATACATTTTTTGCATTTTTTCTCTGTTCTCAATTTAGCAATCATGAAATTTTTCACTGTATATTTTTTTCATTCAAAAATTGCTGTTGGAATTGCAAATAGTTAATAAGTGCGCGCAATGTGGATGCCAACAATCTGCTGACGGCAGTTTCATGATGCCACAAATGGTTTCCCTCAACTTGGAAAATACCATTGTAATGCCTGCCAGCACTTAAAATATCAATATACACACAAGCATATACTATACTATACTGAATGGAGCTGCATGTGTATGTGTATAATATTTCTGCGAAATGAATTTCACGCCAAATTGCTTATTGGTGAAAGAGGTAACTAAAAATACACTTCCATTAGAAGTGCAATTCTTTAATGATTGGACATAATATAAGTAAGTTAGGTTAGGCTGCAGTCTAGCTATCCTAAGAGTAATTCTCTCTAGCAAGACGACACTTTAATTGCTCAGATGCTCAGAATAGTAATCTAGCAGAAATATGAGGCGGGTGCTTTATCAATTTAGAAAACTTAAATAAAGTTTAATAGATTTTGCCTCCTGTTTGTCTTTATAACTCTTTGAAAAAACTCTTCCTCCGATCCCTGAATCTAACATGGCAAGAAGGTTAATTGTTCCCGGAGAAGTCATGTGCTCGATTTTAAAACCTTCAGATAGGTACCTGTTCTTCGTTCACACGTTGCAGAATCACTTCTTTGGTTGGAACTGGTCCATCAAGTACCCTTTCAAACTCTCCCATTACTAAGATCACTGTTAGGCTCGGGGACACACATTGATAATTAAGCTGATGAACAAATTGAATCGAGTTGATCGACTAGTCTTAGAGTTGTAGTCTCGGCTTGACTGATATCTAGAACAAATTTATATAACACGACTATCACAAAATATTGCCAAATTATTTTAAATGAATGCTCCTACAGACATAGCTCTAAAACTGCTATACGAAACGAATTCGTTAGTTTCCATATAAACATTGCATTTCATTCCACGAAGCGTTATTTCGAGAATCAGCGCTATCAAACAAAAATCACACCCACCCATATGTGAGAAAATAACATACATATATCTCAAGGGATCTAGAAGTGGCCGACATTAAAAATGATCTTGCCAACTTTCACTGTAACGCCAACAAAACCAAAATTGCTCGAAGTTGGTAAACGCATTTTGGAAAATGGAGAATTTAAAAAATCTCTGAAACTCTTTCAAACCTGTACACAAGTTGCATTTTGGTCAATAATACAAATCAATGCATAAACCCCGTCCAATTGACGGTAACGAGGAAGACTAGCGAACATCTGGGTACGATTGCTAGAGTCAGAAGCCCGTGACTTTCGCATTAGAATGAAGTTAAGGAATTGGCGCAAAACAGACCCAAATGGAAGAAATTGCTCCAACTTGGAATGCTAGGAATTTACGTTGATGATGAGTTGCGCTTCTGCATTAAAATTGTTTAGTATCACGCAGAATATTTCATATTTAAGTGAAGAATTATTATACAAAGTTGCTATATAAGTAAAGGCGAAAGTTTTGACAAAGCTCCGGGTGTAGGAAGTACACTTTGAAAGTGGATACTTCTGAACCATTCTATTTCGCATGTCACCAATATCACACTGCATCATTTACCTCTGCTTAGAGGAAAATATTGGTTTAGTAATTAAAAATCGGCGGCCGCCGTAGCCGAATGAGTTAGTGCGTGACTACCATTCGGGAAAAAAGTCTTTTCTAATGGCTACCGCTATTCGCTACCGGCAGGCAATGACAAACCTCCGAGTGTAATTCTGCCATGAAAACTGTAGATCCCTACATTTGTGGAACAACATCATGACGCACACCACAATTAGGAGGAGGAGCTTGGCCAAACACCTGAAAAGGTGTAAGCGCCAATTACACTGCGTTACACACATTCTGTCCTATGAACTAAATATACTTTTTCGGAAAGGGGATAAAAAATAAAAATACACGTGTATCGGCGATTTTCATGTACACGTCACAATTTTGTTTTTTTTTTGTATTTTATGACTTTAAACGAGCAATTCTTGTATGCATATCTGTATAGCCACACGATCTCAGGATTAGCTTAACGGATTTGAATGAAATTGGGCACATAGATAGTGTATCACATTTGTAGACTTTTCACCTAGGTGTTGCCATTGACAATGTTTCACAGGGTTGCCACCTGTTCGAAATTAAAATAAAAATTACATGAGATATGCCGATGTGGGTATCTAAAGAAAGGTATTTCACTCCGCATTACAATAGAGATATAAAACCCCGAATTTTTTTATTAATTTTATTATATTAAAATTAAAAATTGTTACATTAAAAATTTTCCTTCAAGTTATGCCGAAAATTTAGAAAAAAAAATTCTGACGTGTACATGAAAATCGCCGATACACGTGTATTTTTATTTTTTCTCCCCTTTGCGAAAAAGTACAATATATTTGGTTCATAGGACAGGAAAAAAGTTCGTTTTTGTAACGCAGTGTTATACATAAATATGTAACACAGGTCTGCAAAAAAATGGGTTCGGAATGTTCTATAAAAGTGTAGTGTCATTTCCGAAGTAATTTTTTCCGTAGAATCCGAATCCGGGGGTTTAAATTGCTCTAAACTTCAAAATGCGATATCTCAGTGAAAAATAAAGATATTTAAGCAAACTCAACGGCATTTAAAAGAAGAAGACTTATACTTTAAAATACTATATTTACTTTTTTATGAAGAGCCAAATCTGCGTAGCTACATAACCTCAAAAATGGGCGTTTTTGCACTTTTAGGTTAGGATATCTCAAAATCCTGACGTGATAGAGCAATTTAAACCCCGTATTCTACGCAAAAAATTACTTCGAAAATTTCCCTACACTTTCCTAGAACAAAACGTTGTTGACCTGTGTAATTAAACACCAAATGAAAAGATAATTCCAAAACTTCTGTGTTGTTCTCTGGAAAAAGTGAGCTACTTTTTTGAATCACTCCGTCAACACAACCACACATGCGCCTCCATACAAGCATACATGCACCGCACTTGCTACTTTGGCATATCCTATCCTATTTACATACATATATGCGTATTTTGTCAGAATGTTTACTGTCCAATGCTCACACTTGGCATATTTTTGATCGTCATTTCCTCGCAGCTACACTGGATGGGAAAAATGTATAAAAATATCAGCAAGTGAATATTGAAGTGCAAAATATTTTTAAATTCACCAGGCAAGACCTCAATTAAATACCAAAGCTTTGTACATACATACATTCATAATAGTTTGCGTATAAATACTAAATAGCTATATATGTATGTGTATGCATGTAACCCATACCACTTTGTGGAGAGAATATGCAATAGTGATAAGCATTGCTTGCCCGCAGCTCATGAAAGTAGGGGAAGTTGGGTGCTTTATTTAAGTTTCCCTCTGCCTCAATATCACTGTCGTCGATACCACTGCCCGGCAAATGCGGTATGTTGGCCAAAGTGCTTTTCATGGTGTCAAGTGATCCAAGTATTTTCGACGATGCGATACATTTTTCTAAAAATTGGTTTAATTTTAGGCTAATAGGATAAGGAAAAAAAATTTATAATTTTGAAGTTCATTCTTTTTATTGTAATATTTTTATAAATTATATTGTTTTAAGTTTTTAGAATAAAATATACATTTTAGAAAAATTTGTTAAAAATTTTTTTTTTTAATTATAAAAAAATTTTCTTAAAGTTATTTTTTGGCATTCTTGAAAAACAGCCTTATTTTATTTTTTTATTTTTAGTATCCCCCAAAAGTGTCATAGTGGGGTCCTTATAACTTTTCGATATATTCGAATTAAATTTCACAGTGAACCAGTAAAAAATACCGGGCCTTGATAAAAGAACGGAAAATTTTCCACATTGAATAAACTTCAAAATTATAAATGTTTTTTTGTTTTTTAAAATTCTTCCAGTTTACCTCTTATTACACTAAAACCTACAAAATTTACGCCAATGAGCAAAATAATTGCATTACTTGACGGGAATGATATTTCTGGACTTTAAAATATCTATTTTTTTTTTTAATCCGTATACACATAAGAAATTATTCGTTTTTATTTTTTTGTTAGGCCTCCTTGTGAATATGCTTCTATTATCTGACGACCTACCCAGGCGTTATATGTATGTACATAAATAGAATAGAGCGCATCCAAAAGAGTTTTATAAGTTTTTCATTGCGATCTTTGAATTTTTTACAGCCTTTGCCATTTTATAACTCTCGGTGATTACAATAAGTTTAGAATCACTTCAAAATATAAGGAAAAATTCTGTTCATTCATTCTAAAAGTACTAACTATTTAGGAGCTTTGACATTCTAAGTAGAATGCGTCTCAATAACCCTGCTAGAAATTTGCGTCACCCTGACTTATTCTAGTTATTCACAGCGAAATAAATCAAATTATGCCATCAATGCAATGAAAATGTTATATGATTTGGTTTCTGATGATGAATTACCCAATGAAAAGAATATTTTGTGGTTAAAATATTGGAAGACGCAATTATCGAAGTCGCATACTACCTTGTTGGTTTCAGTAACAGTATGATATTTGGAAGTAATAGGTTGTTAGCCTAGAATTACTATCCACGCGGTGAGATTGCCATCTTTCTTACAGTTAGCGGGAACAGCTATTTATTTTGAAGCCCTGGACCCGAGTCAGACGCTTTTGCAACCGTATATTGCGGGTCGAATGTTGCGGTATCCCAGTTTTCGGTCCTGGAGATGTATTTTATTTCCTCCTATATCTGCCGAGCATTCCACTATCTATCACCTGGGGATACGTCCAATGGGAGAATGGGGACTCCACAGGGATTGTCGAAGTTAGTCCGACGAAATTGGTGAAGAACAGATTTATTTTTAAACATAAATTTAGAGCTTTGATAATTTGTTATTGGGTAGACTTGGGGATTCATCTTTCTTGGTTTTGATGCGAAATTCTTTTCGGTTCAGTTTGTAATGAAAATAGTGTAACATTTGAAAGGAGAATTGGCAGCACTGAATGTAGTCTGTTATACCAGTTTTATGAAGTATGCTAGTGTCGTATCTTGCTCGATACCTTTGTTGTTGCTTTCACAAGCGAACTTCTCTTTAAGCGAGCAGAGCCCAAACATAAAATGAGCTTGTTTTTTGAAATTCTTTTCTGGTCTCATGCCGACGACTGGGATTTGTTGGATGCCAGTTATTGGAGATTATTTCATTTATTTACAACAAACAAACTTTGGAATTTTGCCAAAATTATTTTATTGTACTATTTTCAAAAAGTGAAAATTGCGAAATTTTCTAAATCATTTAAACAAATCCTCTACAAATAATAAAAAAATTTGTATGTATGCATGTACATATGTATGTAGGTGCACTATGTTTACTGTATTTTAGTTAAATGTTCTTGAAGTAACCACAGACGGGATGTTTGTCTTGAAGGTTGCACCAACGCCGTTCTCTACGGCTAAACTTTAAAAGAAAACATTGCCCAGCGGTGTAGAGAAGCGCTAGGTTTAATGTGTTTGTGAATAGGAAGCAGCTGTAGCACGCGCACGATTTCTATGGCATACATATATGTATGTATGGGTGTATGTAAGTAAATAAGCATATACGTACGTATATACAAATGTGCGCTTGTATTATTTTGGGTGTCGGTTCTTGAGGATGCCAGCCGGAAAATGTCTTCTTTGGCCAAAAGTTCTATTTAACGAATCAGATAAAGAGCTGAATTGCTTAAATTGATCAGTTTTTCCGCAAGTAAGCAACTGGGTAAACAATTGCGCACAGGTAAAATGTTATCACCTGCTTCATTCTAAAAAAATTAGTGCGCATGGACATTTTTCTACAAAATGTTTTAATTAATTCTTCTTGAAATGCATCTTAAATAAAAGAAATCAGAAATTGTAAATTTATGTATTCGTAGCGAAAGTGAATATCTGGCAATCAGTCAGGGCTGCATTTTGCTTATGGTTATTTGAGTCGCTTTCTTTGAAAGAGGTGTTAGAGATATTATTTTTGTATTAGAATAATTTTAAAAAGAGGTTGTCTGTAAAGTCGGTTTACTGACGATAGTTTAACGTGACAACGTCATAAGAAATATGGATATAGAAGAAGTAAATGGAATCGCAATGGATTTGATCAAGTTACATTTACACAATCGTGAAAAATTACGAAACATTTATCAAATTCATGAAAGATATGTTCAATTTCGATTGTGCTTCAGACGTTAATAAGTCAACAACACTAAGAGGCAACATCATCGATTTGGCTTTTTCAAAACACATTATTTTCATTTTTCCTACTTTTCCTATCATCGTCCTATTCTCAACAGATAAATGGTTCATTACCATGCACACAGGAAGAAGGCATATGCAAATACAAATATGTGAATTTATATACATACATATGCGCATATACATGCATATATATGCTCACTCAAGTAGGAGAGAGCCAGATGACGAACGTTGCCGAATGCTGGGGCCGATTGTGCTCTTTGTCGTTCGTTCCGCGCTTTCGCTTGCAGTTCAAGCAAGGTAACGACGAATGAGCAAGATAAAGGCGGTTGAGCAAGATAACAACGAATGAGCAAGATAACAACGATTGAGCAAGATAACGACACATTTTTTCGTGCGTGCAGCCGGCTAAATCGACTTATAAGACGTTATCACGTCAAAATGTTATTTCATTAGTTTTTTATTTTTTCAACATTAAATTGATTTAAATGTATAATGTAATCATTTTTCTAATGTAGATCAACAAAAATTTATACCCCTATTTCTCTTTTCACACGAATTGTTTTGTTTTAGCACGAGTTTCAATATTTTATGAATTTTTCTTGAACCTCACAGAGGTTAAATTAGTCACAGGAAAATTATCTGAGACTCGGTAAATTTTGCACTCACCATTTACTAATTTATTACTTATAATATATTTAATAAATTAAAATGTGTGAGCACGAAATAAACATTTTTTTAAGATTGTTGTCAACGAACAAGGGAATTAGGTGTGTTTGTAATGACTTCAAAAGGACTTACACCGCAAAGTCGGCAAAAAGTAAAATCCTTACATTTCCAATATATTATAAACAGGATCTCAATTGATTAATATGAATTTTTTTGTAAATACTTCAACAATAAAAGAAGTAAAAAATAACAAAATAAAAAGGGTTTATTGCAACATTTACCATTCAACCAAAATTATTAATACTCTTACCAATAATATATTTTAACTTTTTTCATTGTGATCAAGTTTTCGAAAGTAGTCATGATGTATTGGTAGGTAATAAATCAATCATATCTGTAAACTTTTGGAATGTATTTGATCTAGAATGATGATATACAAGTGTTAGTAAAGTGCTGCGATCTTCCCCGTGATGGCAACAAATTTTAAAATCAGCTTGTTTATTTATGCAAAATGGACTTTCTATATTTTCGGCATTATTTTATGATAGTATAATAGTCTTTAAGGACATACAATACATCTTTTTTAGTAATATACTTTCGATAGTTCCAAAACCGGCATCATGTGGTAGATAAGAGTGCGCAGAATGTAAATATTTATGATGGATAATTTCTGCGCCGTTCTTGGGGAACTGAAATTTATTTTGTTTGAGTAGGAGGTTTAAATCAAAATGTCAGAAGCATCTCAAAGATGCCATCGCACCAATGGTATGGGACGCACACTCCCACTAATATAACTATAATAATCCTCTCACCTTGCCTAATTCTACTCTAGGACAAGAAGTATAACATCTGTGTAGAGCCACGTTTATGTCCGAAGACACAACAGGTACGTGTGTCCAGGTTCCTCTCTTGCAGGCATATGAAAGCTATACACTGTCGATAGTTCCAATTACTCCCACTCTGTTTATAGGTGGTTCTAAAGTAAAGGAGCCATCGGAAAAGTGGCAGCAGTGTTATATTAACCCACTACCGTCTGGTGTTCTGTACTGTATTGTATTGAGTGTTTCACTCAAAAGTCTGTGCTTGCCGTCGGTTCGTCAGAAACTGCCCGCCATCTCTGCTGCTGTAACTGCTGCTGCATGACTTTGCGCTCCCAATCAATATGGCGAAGTCGCGACATGATCTTACCTCCTGGGAAGGGGGGCTGCGTCCCACTTACCGCTGGTTGCGCACGTAAATATCTCATATGAGGGTGCTGTGGGATGGTTGATGACCCAGGGCTTGTTATAGAATAGTTCGTTCCTCTCTGAAGTGGTCGCAGTAAAAAATTACGTGTTACGATGTAAGATTTTCTAAAAGAAACAAGAAGCAATTTCTTTGACACCCCTGGATGACTTTATATTGTATAATAAACGGGGGAAAAACCGAAATTCCGGGAAACTATAAAAATGTTTATGCCATTTACAATATTGCCACACATATAAAAATGCATTAAAGAAATTATGCACAATAATTTTGAACTAAATAGCAGTATGTCTTTGAGGAAAGTGAACTTATTATACATCATTTTCAAAGTAATTATATTTGTTACTTCATTAACTATGAATGTAATGATAAATACAATGGAATTTTTTTTTTATTGGAAAATGTTTATAAATGTAAATAAATTGTATTAATATTAATCATTGACTTTTTTTTTTGCAAATGGTCTTACACCTCTTTCAAAGAAAACGGCTAATTTCTTCATTGACTAGTGTTGACATTACAGCAAAGGATTACTTACTTCCATTAAATTGCTTCCAATCATTTATATACTTGATTGATGACACTGTAGACCTATCAACCGGCCAGTTAACCTTTCCTTTCGTGTGAATGGTGCTTTCATAAATTTACTTAAGCATAAAAAGAGTGTGAAACAGAAAGATTTAGAGATTTTAAGGAATTGTTATTAAGGTTGCTGGATGGACTATTCAAAGCGGATCTGACCCGCTAAAATTAAATACAGGTGTGGGCCTCCCTACCACTTTAAAATTAAATTTTTTTCTACATACATATAGTAAGTATGTAAGTAAAATGTGGCACATTCTTAACTTTGCGTTGAACAACTTTTGAATAAAGTTGTTTTTGGTATTATACTGTTGGTCAGATCAAATTAGATGCATAAAATAGTTTTTATTGCCTTTATTAAGAATAGTTACGTTCGAAAATTCCGAAATTTGAATTCATGGGTGGTAAAAGAAAGTTGCTGGAAAACTCGGCCCCTGTACTTGAACTATTTATTCGACTGCGACAACATTTTTGGATAGTAGTCATTATATTCTAGAAGAAAAGAACAAAGAATGCCTGTATGCACGTATGTATTTACATATCGCACCCTAAATACAAAAGGGTCACAACTCAAAATGTACCTTCGCTCAAATATGAACGAGACGTTATCAATAAAACGGTCCGCGGATGACATATGGCAAAAATAAATTTTTTGTTTTTTGGTAGGACTGTTATAAGCTTACATGGCAAATTTCAGGGTGATATGTCACATAGTTTGTTTTCTGTGCTACTGTAAACAAGTCAAGCGCGAGTGTGGAAAATTTTGAGTTGTGACCCTTTTGTATTTAGGGTGCGATATGTTTCCAGCGCAATTGTGTGTGCTTTATGCTATTTACATATTTCGCTTTGCAGTTCATTAAAAAAAATTTGCTCAAAATCTAAGAAAAACAGCAATTTGAAATTTACACTGACAGCCCACAACTACAGCAATAGAAATAACAACGAACTTTCATTCAGTGTTTACACCAAAATGTATGATAGTATTTGTTTTTATACTTATATGTAAAGTGTGCGCAATTTTGTGTTTTGTTGAGATGTTAGTAACGGGTGATCAATCATGAGGTGCTTTTTTCAATAGTTAAAAAAAAAACAAAAATGTTAATTATGTTCAAAACCTTTATTTATCATTTGAAAGGACATTCTTTGACATTTACTTTTTGAATATGACTTCATTCAAATGTTGGCCGCAACTACGCTTAAGGTGGTCCATTCTGAAGGTCCAATTTTCAATCACTCGTTCGAGCATTTAACTGGTATGTCGTGAATAACACGCGTAATGTTGGCTTCCAGAGCTTCAATCGTAGCTGGTTTATCAGCATAGACCTTGGACTTCACTAATCCCCAAAGAAAAAAGTCCAAAGGTGTGATATCACAAGATCTTGGTGGCCAACTCACAGGTCCTAAACGTGAAATCAGCTGCTCTCCGAAATGACTTCTCAATAAAGTCATTGTTTCACGAGCTGTATGGCAACAGAACGCTGATTTTCACAATACAGTTGAACAATTTGTAGACGTTGTTGTGGTGTGAGTCTTTCCATGATGAAATGCCAAACGCTGTTCAACAAATCCACGATGACAGTTTGCCACAACTCGCGCGCGATCTGTAAAAAAAACGCAAATGAAAAAAACTCCTCTTAATTGATCACCCGTTAGTAATTCCAAGAGAATGAACCCAGTAGTAGTATCTTCGAGGAAAACTTGTGTATAGTTCCATATGCCTCTCACGATTACTGTAACAGAGAAAACTTGTGCATAGAATAGGCCAAAAGGTATGGGTGCGACCCCAACTTTTCTTTTCTAAAAATGAAAACGGGAGGTGCTAAGCCTCTGAGAGCTTTTCTGCCATAAACATAAGACATTTTCTAACATTCGAAGTTGTGATATAACGTCTTTTTGACGGGAAACTTCTTAATCACTTAGAACTTGTATGGAAGTATTTGCAACAATCACTTCTTTGAGTTTTCAGTAGTAGTGAGTACTTTTTAGAATATTTCATAAATCGCTTTCATATGTCTGGTTAGCAAATTAATATTTTTTTCACTATTTCTTACCATACATCGCTCCAATTGATAATATATTATGGTATATTTACAAACACGCATATGTAGTTAGTTATCTCAGGCAATGCACCAATCGCTGCACCCAATGGCTACCCACCTACCTGGCGATTTCCTCAGACATTTAGCTGCTGTTTCATTTCACTTTTCACCTCGCAAACAAATTCTGTGCTATTTGCCGCGTGCATAAATAAATTGTTGCTCAACAACAAGCACAAAAAAGCTGAAAAACAGCAAAAACAATGAATTCTCTTAAATAATTTGTTCCGTCTGGTTTCGTGTTTATTTTATGTACTAAACTTCGGAGAATTGTTTATATTTTACTGCGTTAGCCACAGAAAAAAACCAAGTGAAATATACATCAGCAAAAAAATTAAGTAACTTAACGCAAAGCTCTGAGAGCAACAAAATCAAAAACATTTAGAAAAGTACGCAGTTTTAGGAACACATGTTGGTAGAAACGCTTCGCTTGCCTTCTGAATCAGATACATATACATGGAGGTTCTTCCCACATTTCATCTGTTTTGAAAGGCAAGTAAACTTGTTAAAATTGTTGTTTTTTCCTTATGCCGCCACGTGTTGCAAATTAAGTGAGGAATGGGCAACATGAAGCAGCGTAAAGCCGAAAATCTGTTTTAATTTTTTGGAATAAAGTTTTTTAGTTTCTGTCAACCAAAAAAAAAAAAAAAAAACAAAAAACAAACAACTGTTCTCTTTGCTTTGCATTCATTAGCTTTAATTTTTATTTGGTTTCATTTTTACGCCCCTAAGTAAAGCGCGAAAAATTTGTGTTTTGTGTTCACTCATTTTCGCAATGTTTTCAATGCTCTGTAGAATATTTTTCGAAGCTTTAACCATAATAAAACTTTAATTGCATTTTTTTATTTATATAAATGCTTCCAAACTTGCAACGCATTAATTTTTCTATATGGTTCGTACCAAAGGATCAGAATTTTATGATTATTGTTAGCATCGCTAAATTATTCAAGTATTGAAATTCCTACCCTCATTTATCTACGTATTTCAATAGGACACATTTTAGGTTTGAGAAAAGTTGAAGCTGGCTTCCTGAAACTCTGTTAAGCGAAATCATCCCACTGAGATGATACATGCTTAAACTTTTCTGTACTAACTCATGTTCTTATATATATAAGGTGCTTGCTTCATTTC
Organism: Anastrepha obliqua; assembly: GCF_027943255.1. Taxonomy (NCBI): domain Eukaryota; kingdom Metazoa; phylum Arthropoda; class Insecta; order Diptera; family Tephritidae; genus Anastrepha; species Anastrepha obliqua. Next base: position 92,660,987 of record NC_072893.1, on the reverse strand, counting down.
TTAATTATTCTCATGAAAATAATTGCAAACAGTTTTCTGACTCATCTTTAAATTCTGGTCTATCGACGCCCATGACTTTATCAAGTTTTTGGAGGATTGGACTACCAGTTTGTAATCGTTAGAATCACCATTTTGCTCTTAGATTCAATTCTGCATAATAAATGTTCTGAATATAAGTCGAACCGGATCGACAATAGAACTTTTAGAAACACCACAACTTCAACTCTAAGTAGAGGATCAAAACAAGGGTTTCATTTGAAATAACTAATTATGAACGGTTCAGCGGCTTTTGAGTAATGATGGCTACTAGAGTCTTGCTACAGATTTTTTTGCGAATTTTTTTACGGCGTAGCCGAATGGGTTGGTGCATGACTACCATTCGGAATTCACAGAGAGAACGTAGATTCGAATCTCGGTTAAACATTAAAATTAAGAAAAACATTTTTCTAATAGCGGTCGTCCCTCGGCAGACAATGGAAAATCTCCGAGTGTATTTGTGCCATGAAAAAACTCCTCATAAAAATATCTGCCGTTCGGAGTCGGCTTAAAACTGTAGGTCCCTCCATTTGTGGAACAACATCAAGACGCACACCACAAATAGGAGGAGGAGCGCGGCCAAACACTCAAGAAGGGTGTACGCGCCAATTATACATATATATATAACTTTTATTGCCTTGAAAGAATGAAGAAAAGAAAACTAAGATATTTTCACAAGGGTAGATTGCGGTGCAAATTTTGAGCACAAATTATGGTTTGAACGTTATGAAGAGGTTGAGAACTGAACTGGCCATTAAGGCATGTGGAGTGCCTCTATCTTTGCCAGGAAACTCCATTATTATCTCTGTACTTCTATACAGATGGCTCATAGACACCGGAAGGCTCTGCCGATGGGTAATTTTCCCATAATTTTCCAAGTGAAAGTGTATGCATCTGTCCATGTGCAGAGATCAATCTAGAATGGATTCTTTGGATTGAGTGATAACTTCACTTCTTTTCAAGTTAAGTTCTCTCTTGTCCTTGAGTACATAGAGAAACTCAACTCAACTCAAGGATTGCATAAACGCATCAAGGTCATATGGGCCTCAGGGCATATGGGGATACCAGAAAAGTATACAGCTGATGCATTGGTTAGAAAGGTTGCGACCCCCCAAACAAATTCTGTAGAATATTTGGTATATTTGTAATAGAAAATTCTAAAGGCACTACCATGTAGTCCGGGTTTACTTCTATTCATTCACAATTCTGTTTCATTAAATTGCAAATTGTTTTCTTAATTTTAATGTGAACTTTTCTTTTAATTTTTAGATGTTGAAGAATTGTCAACGAAATTGATGGCAAAATTAGCCGAAGTACAGAGTATGGAAGGTGGAACATTCTTCATTGGCAATGCCGATGCATTAGGAGTGCCAACGACTTTCCAGCCGCAGCATGTGCTATTACCGGGTGAGTAGTTACAATCGTTGAATGAGGTGCCTCTTTTTTGAAAAATGATTTGATAGTCGAATACTTACGAAGTTCAGCTCGGTTTCGAAAAAGTTGGTTTACCCATATCCATCGCCATTGACAATTACCCGTCTTGTGGCATATGCCCTTTATGAGATGTTGTTAAACAGCGGGAGAGTATGAGAGTATAGCCTAGTGATACTGTTTAGCAATCGACTGCCTTTAAGGAGATATTTTTTAGATTGATGCCTAGAAGTAACCATAGAATCGATAGGACTATCAAAGTTTATAGAAATTTGTATTATTAACATAAAAATCTGATACTAGACTTGCTTCTAATTCAATTCATATTTCTGACCTATGAAGCCTTATTAGACAGCGATTATAACATTTGAGCGTTTAGATATCTAAACAGGTAGTAATTAATAATGACCCTGTATATACATGCACATGTGGAGAATGGTGAGGCTGTCTCTGTATCGTTATAACAGATGGAAACTTTTTAGTTTTCTAATTAAATTTCAAAAGTCTCCACTGCCATATCGGCTTGCATATAATACATCTACAGGCTGCGAAAGAACTATTGCACCAGTTTTGAGTAATTTCTTTTGTTGTTTTTAATTTTCATGGATTTTTTAAAATATTATAGTTTATTCGCAAATAAATACAAAGTTTCAAACTCTGCACGTAATTTATAAAACTTCAACAAGTTTTCATACTTTTTAATCACAATTTCAAAAAAATTTTTTGGGTACGCAATTGGGTTCAGTAAATTTTAGTCTAATGAAGTCTAAGCTTAAAGTGGCTTAAAATTGTCTTTGATTTTTGGTAATTATTTACTTAGCGATCGTATGCAATTTTTCTATTTAATGAATGTGCGATATCTTTCTTAAGGGGGGGTAGGGTCACAAAATCGAAATTTTTTTTCTTCACTCATCTTATAGTAAATCATTTCAAGAATGTTGTGTCAAAATTTTAAGTGGATCGGAGCAGAACTCTCAAAGTTATAGCCTTTGTAGGCACTCTACCTCGAATGCGGAGCATAGATAATTTCTCAGAGTCATTTTTTCAAACGCGTTTTTCCCGAAACGACTTCTTAAAAGTCGGTGCCAATCACAACTCCGAAATTATTCAACCGATTTTTTTCAAATTTGGCACACGTTTTCTAAATCAAAAATACCTCCCCCCTACACTGTTTTTTTTTTATTTTTTGTTTTTTAAGGTTGTTTTTCACTTACAAATATGACGAAATTTTTCGCCAAAAATGCTCGTTTTACGTTTTTTTGCCACCAAAACTACAAAAATGAAAAAAAAAAAATTTTATTAATGTAGGGGGGAGCATTACGTCATACTTTAACTGAAAAATTCGACTTTTTTAGTTTCAGATGATTCTACGACGAATGCCGATTGGCACCGCAGAGCACCTCTCGAAAAACATATCTCCAAAAAAACTCTGTCATGGGCTTATTTGTCAATATTTTATTATTAATATTTTTTAAAAACTTATTGAAAAGATGTACAATAACATGTAACTGATTTTATTAAAGTATCCTAAGCCATATTTCTGTAAAAAATTCACAAAAAAAGTGTTTTTTTTTTAGCGCTAAACCCTACCTCCCCCTTAATATGAAGGAAATGCGTAACAGCGTCAACGATAAATTCTTCAAACATCAGCTTGAATTTTGAGCCACCTGCACTTTATTATACTATAATTTAACAGATTATGAATCTGCGTACCTAAATTTTTTTTATTAAGAAGTGTTAAAATTTCTTGATTTTTTATAAATTTTGTATTAAGTTTGATACTCTGTTATGTGAAAATGTTAAAGTTTTGGTGAAATTTGTTAAATTTTTTAAGTTTGTAATTTGAATGTATCGTGGCTCTTAAAAAGCTTCGAAATGGAAAGGCAAGCGGCGAAGACTTTATAGCGGCTGAACTCTTGAAAGAAAGTGGTGAGGAGTTACATAAGTGCCTCCACCATTTAATAATAGACGTATGGGAAAAAGAATCCATACCATCTGATTGGCTAGGATGCATAATCTTCCCAGTACACAAAAAAGGTGATAAGAGAGTATGCGATAATTATCGTGGTATCTCACTGCTTAACACGGCCTACAAGCTCTTTACAAATGTTCTCTATGAACGAATCAACGAATATGCTGAAAGAATAATTGAAGACTACCAATGCGGATTTCGTAGAGACAAGTCTACATTCGACCAATGTTTCGTTCTTAGCCAAATGTTTGAAAAACACTATGAATACGGGCTAGATGTTCACTGCCTGTTCATTGATTTCAAAAAAGCCTTCGACAGTGTTGAAAGAGATAGGATCCAGCACATATTGCTTATTCTTGGAATACCTGCCAAACTAACTATTGAGACAGGTGTAAAACAAGGTGATGCCTTATCAACAGTCATATTCATTTTGATGCTGCACTTTGTCGTAAGGGAAGTCAACAAAGGTGGTACCTTGCTGACTAAAACAACCCAAATATGTGCTGATGCAGATGACATCGCTATTCTCTCAAGAAATAGGAATGACTTAAAAGAAATTTTCTTAAAAATTAACAAAATTGCGAACGATATTGGCCTTTTTGTAAACGAGGGCAAAATCAAATATCTGTTGAAATCGAGGCGGCCTGCATAGATGTCAAATTTCCATGTGGGAACCTATTCTTTTGAAGCAGTGCAGCATTTTAAGTACCTGGGAGTTATGTTCGCATTTAGTGGTGATTCAACTTCCGCCGTCAGGGATCGCATCAACGCCGCCAACAAAGCGTATTACGCCCACCTTAACTTGTTGAAGTACCGACTTTTGTCTAAAGCTACAAAGTTCACTATGTACAAGACTCTTATTCGACCAATCCTAACATATGGTTGTGAGGTATGGACTCTTAAGGTTGATGATTGTGCTCAGATTGCTCGCATGGAAAGAAAAATTTTAAGAAATATCTTTGCCCCAATAAGAATGGATGATGGTACCTATAGAATCCGATTGAACTCGGAACTGAACGATCTAACTCTGAACGAGACAGCTGTGCGTTTTGTTAAAGCGCAGCGCAAAATATTGCTAGGTCATGTGGTCCGTATGCCTGTTGACTGTACCGTGAAGAAAGCCTTGACAGGAAAGCTAATGGGCGTGAAGGCCAAAGGCAGACCGAGGAACCGTTCTTAAGAAGCTGGGAATACGTAACTACGAAGCAACAGCTCAAAATAGACCGCTTTGGAGGAACATTTTGAAGGAAACTTTGACGCACCCGGCGTTGTAACGCTATGAAAGAAGAAGAAGAATTTGAATGTATATAGTTTTTGTTAGACAATAAGTTATACTTTTATAAAAGAAATAATGAACCTTCAAAAAAGAAGAAAAATAGTCAAAAGTGGTCAAAATGTTAAGGTGCTATATTTTTTAGCGAGCTGTATATACATAATACATTCGCTGAAAAGTCCCGGGCCTAACAAAGAAAACACGAACAACGCAATCATTCCACCGCCGCTCAAACATTTCAATACCACTTTTGTAGAACGATTTGTCTTTTGGTTCACAATAGGCCTCAGTCTCAGCGAGGGAAATTTCTTACCGGCGAACATTACTTCTCTGTCTGCGATCATCCAGTAGTCGCTTGGAGCCAAATCTGATGAATACGGTGGATGCGAGAGCAATTCGAAGCTAAATTCATGTAGTTTTGCCATTGTCTTGCCATCATCAACACGTTATTTTTTTTGGTTAACAGTGAGCAAACGCGGCATCCACTTTGAACAGAGCTTTCTCATAGTCAAATGCTCATGCCATATAAAGCCAACACGTTCTTTTGATATCTGATATCTTCACGATGTCAGTCAACTCACAAAATTTCACTTTTCTGTAATCCGAAACAATTTCGTGGATTTATTTGATGTTTTCTGGTGTTATCGCCTCATTTGGACGTCCACTGCGTTGTGCATCATCAGTGTCTCTACTTTTCAAGCCATTGCGTCGCTTGAGCGGTATTTTTTCTTATCAATTTTTCCCCAAAATAAAAGACGAGATTCTTTTTGATCCATTGTTTTGAAAATAACAAAAGTAGCACCACTCTTAGCACAATAACTCGCGAACTAATGAAAAGAATATCTGCTTTAAGGCTGGTACTAACTGAAAAGAGGTGAGTGCAATAAAACTAGTGCCATCTATGTGTTAGACCGGGAACTTTTCAGCCCATGTTTTATGTATGAAATAAAAGACATTTAATTTCCAAAACCCTATATTTGGCCGAAACGATAATACTCATTACTATCGATATGTATTAGTAATGGTTGTTTTCCAGTTCTATGGTGAAAAGTTTTTTACAGGGAACAGAGTGCCAGGGGGCTGCAATTGGAACACTGGCAGCTTGCGTTTCATCTACACTGCGTAACTTTTTTCCCTTCATGCTTCAGTGCCTTACAAAGTGAGTATCGAAAGTAATTTACACGCCACTTGAGTTTGACACTGAGAAACAATTGAAGAGTTTGATTGTTCTCTCTTGGCTATCCCCTAATATTTGGTTCATCTAATGCGGCTCATATTGTGCTAAGACTCTATCGTTAAATGTATGGCTCTCGGGCCCGTTAAGTGCCACACATATGCGTGAAGAGTGTGCACACTCACTGCACACCCATACATTCCTACATAGAAATGTGCAGATTTACGTACATACATACATACTCGCACATATGATGCGCATACTCGTATTTAGAATCGAATGTCGAAATTAATTGTTTTTGGTGTTTATTTTATGAGTGGCATTAGTTACAGAACTCCCGCTGTTCTGCGCCGAAAATCCATTTTTGGTTATTGCCTTAAGGTGTTATTGATGCGTTGAAGTGTGAGTGTCTTCTATGTATGCACGTATTAAGTTAAGCCCTTGCACGAGTCACGCATGCAACTCGAGAGGAATGGGGTATAGAAAGTGTTAAAATTTGCATAGACATGAATTTGTCGAATGATCAGAATAAAGAAATGCATAAAAAGATTCGAACACTCAAAACTCAAGAAACTTTACTTCACAAATTTATTTGAGAATTCTATAAATAAGCATCGATGAGGTATTAAGTGACAATTATGATGTGTGGCTGCCATACGAGACGCGCCGCCAGACATTTCCATTTGTACGCGCCAGACTCATGTCTCAACTGCCTAGTTCGGCGATCAGCAGGAGCCTCATAGGTATGCATTTTTTATCTCATTTTGTTTGCTTACTCCCAATGCTGTGGAGCCACAGTAATTGAAACGAGGTATTTAAATATATGTATAAAAGCAATGAGTGAACTTCATTTCAGACAACTTTGTAAAGTGTTTCATAATTTATTTTCGACGCCCGCAAATAAATGCGAACCCCTTTTAAAACTCGAGTGTGAATTTGAATAGCTCTTTCGTGTCATTTATTGAACTGTTGACGCGCCAACATGTTAATCATATTTTTGATTCTCAAGTGAAAAAAGTAAAGTAAAAATATCACAGCTTAAAATGAAAAACAAAAGCTGTTGCGTGCTCGTGCTGGCATTTAATAACTTTTATAACGCGTATTCTTATATACATACAGACATGCGTTGCATTCTTCTCATCGCACAAAGCCAAGCTGCGCACAAATTCCCTGGTAAATACTCGTCTCTGTTAATTGTAAGCACATTGCCTTGCATTTCCTTATTTTGTTCTTTGTACCCCTCAAAATTTATTTTGGTCAATCGCCAATTTTCGTTTCCCAATCACGTTCGACCCATTGTGACAGACGTGCAACAAATAACAGTCGCAAAGTAATGAAGTTTTATTTTTATTTTTTTATTTGTAACCAAATTTTTTTATTGCTTTTTGATGTATTTTATGCTTTTAAGTACCCAGCTGCTCTGCAGCTCGGGGTCTTCCTGGCACGCCATGCAGTTTAGCATTAAAATTCTGTGTTGGTCCTTTTTGCAGTAACATTTATGCCAGTCATATGTCACTTAAGTTTGACAATTGTGTGGCAGTGAAATTTGTAGTTGTTAATTTGTTAAGTTGTGCCGGTATTTTGAGCATTGGAACTGTATAAAATAACAGTTGTTGCCCAGAACGACAAATGTTTCTGATTTTGAAGATTGACAAACTTTAGGCAGCTGGGAAGCAACCATCCTGAACACAACTCAGCCTTGAGGAGACCTTAAGCATGCAAAAATTCCAGATAACATGTCGGGATACTAGCGACTGTTGGACAAAGCAGCTTCTCTTTTCAATAAACGTTTTCAAAAATCGCAAAGAAGATTGAAAAGGGAAACGTCACAAATGTGGAATCAGAATCCGTGACTATTTTTACACGGTAATGGGGTTGGTCTGATTGTGACCTGTGTAGTAAATTCTCTCACCAAACCTAAGCCTTCGGCTTCCCGTTCACTGTAGTTCAGATTAAATTAACAGCAATAAAGAGGATCTCTCATAAATAAATTGGCTCATACTTTTACTTTACATACTTTTACTGTACTGATCCATATTTCGCGCTTCACTCTGACAACGACACTACTGTAGCATCATAATAGTACTACTTAGAAGATAGCTTTCAAATGTGCAAGAGCTTTGATTTTCATTTAAGGCAACTAGCAGAAAGGCCGGGGAACCTACCTGCCTTCATCGCTTATCCATAAACTTATATATGTATATATGTATTATTTATATAATTGGCGCGCACATCCTAGTTGGGTATTTGACCGAGCTGGTCTTTCTGTTTGTGGTGTGCATCTTGATATTGTTCCACAAATGTAAGGACCTAAAGTTTCATGCCACCTTCTAACGGCAGATGCTGTTTTTAAGAGAAGCTTTTTAATGACTTTCAAATGCAATTGGAAGTTGGCCATTGCCTGCCGCTTATGGAAGCTAGAGACAGTCCAAATACTTTTACTTGAGGTGCGACGGGTTTTCTTCCAGAAACGAAACATTTGATTTACCGACTGTTAAGAGTTTTTAACATTCTTTTAAATAAAATTTCATTGGCTTGATCTCTCTTTTTCTCGTATAAAAATAAACGTGTATTACTTAGCGATGGACTCGTTTCTTACTAGGTGGTCCCATTTTTACCTATGTACATTTCTCCAAATATGTTTTTGTTGTAGAAGTGATATGCTGATTATGTGTGCGAGAGCAGTAGCAAGAAGGTTCGGGTGGACCCAGATATTTTGAGGTACTTTTCCCTGCTGTTTTTAATTTCATCATCTATCATCGGTATTTGAAGATCTCTACCATAAGTGTGCTTGAGTTTGACACTTTGCAGTCTAGTTTTAATGTAAATTTTCACTTCATAAATTAATGCAACAATTTTTGCCAAGAATATGCCCTTTCCAGGTACTAAGGTACACAACTTTGTTATATTGGGGAATGGTTGTGTTGTTCAAAACAACAGCTGGAAGTTTGTCCTGAGTGTAAATGTCACTTTAATTCGTCAGTTTTCCACCAAATCCTCTATAGCCTTTTAAAAGTTGTGTATGATTTTTCATGCCGTTATTTCGCATTTGCTTCGGTACATAACTGCGGTAAAACCCGCAAATGTTGAGGCTAACACAAATATAAGCAAAAGGTAATTTAGGCCAAGAACACCATACTGAGACACACCTGCCGTAATCGGATATAAAATCCTTCTGTGTTCCGTGAATCGTCTGTCAGAGAGGTGGAGATGCTATGGAAATTTCAATTATAGTGGGCAAAAATCTTGGTTCTAGACTGAAAGTTTGGTTACACATTCGAAAATCTCGACTAGCTCCATAGCAGAAGAGTGAAAAACCGCAATTAAAAGACAGTTAGAAGAAGGAAAAATAAACTATCGGCGAAGACAATTAGTTAGCAATTTGAATACATATTTCAGGTGAATATAGAGATAGTTCCCTTCCAGACGAAAAATATTATATAAATCGGGGTTTCGAAGAACACTAGCTTCATGAAACAAATATCTAATTAAAAAAAAGCCTAAGTTATTTCCTTCTACTTTTTTGCTTTTGCTTCTTTTTGAAAAATTCTATCTAAACTTTCTTTTCAAATCTCTTTGCAGAAAAACCGGCAAAACATCATGAACGGCGTATTTTAAAAACATTACAACCCGGTAATGTTTACATTGAGGAAAATGGTTCAAAGGGCTGAGAAACAAACTAAACTTGAAAACACTTATATTTGGAATTATGAAGTCAAAGCAACGATTTCTATAAAAAAATTATCGACGAAATTAATTCCGAAATAAATTTGATGTTGAGTGAAAGTAACTACTATTTAAATAAGAAGTAATATAATACAAAACGATGTTTGACAAGTTATTAAGGCAACAAGCAAACCATAAAATTATGTATTTAGCTGCTATAAATGGAAGTCATGTATCATCGCATGCGTTGAAAATAGTAAAAGAAACTTAGTAGGAAAAAAATGAATGATAATTTTCAAAACTTTTATATGCAAATGTACAAATATTCATATATTAAATACTCATACATATCCGTACGTAAAAGCCCTGCGGGAAAAATTGTAGTGTTACAAAAATTCACGATTAACCATGTATGTAGATCCATTGTTGTATAATTTTCGAGATATTTTAGGTTGGCAGTTATTTGATCGCTAGTTGCGGTTATGTTAACTTATCTTTGAACATTTTGTACTCTGCAATTATAGACAGAAGGTCTCTCCTTTTAATCAGTTATATAGTTTACGTTTGTATATTCTCTTGTATTTCTGTCCTGGGGAAAGTTGCTTAACAGACGTTTCTATAAGTACATAAATTCTCCTAGTACCGCTGGTCCAGCCTATCATCTTTGACGGAATGACCAGTATTATCCAAAATAAAACAAAGACCGCAGAAGGGTTTGTTTTTAATATCTTATATAATGTACGTTTGTCCATTCTCTGAATAAAAAAGTTGAAATGAGATTTTCACTAACCTCCTTCACTTTTGTGAGCTCATGAATTTACTAAATCGCTCATTTATTTCAATAGTCTCATAACTCAAATATTAAAATGTTGAAAAAAAAAACGGCTGCGAAGTTTCCAATTTACTATGCATACCTGTGCAAAAGCAAATATTTATTTTCATCTAATGAGGTGGATATCGCCATGCATTTTTTACTTAGCATAAAATAAGTGCTTGTGGTTATTTCTGCATTCTTATCCAAAAAAAAATTATTAAAATTATGGCTCTATTGAATTAAATGCGGCATATACTCCTATCTTAAAGTAAAATATGTAAAGGGTCCGCCATATAACTTTACGGAATTAAAAATGCTATAAAAAAGAAACTACTCAATATTTTTCCAAACTGTTTTTTTTTATTTTGAAGTACAATCCTTCCGGTTAATGATGGAACACAACTTCATTCATATGGCTTCAGCTGCCGAACCAATTGGACTTTGTACGGCGTCATACCAAGGTCTTTACGCAAAATTCGTCTCAATGATGTCTCCGAAATGTCCAATTGTTGAGAACGACGTCAATAAGCAACCCAGTTTCTCTTACTTTTTTCGCAAAGTAACGCACATACGCTTCATTCGGTGCTTTTCTTATTCCCATTGCCGTACGTAATTTTCGTATACATTCTGCAACATTACCATGATTTTCAAAGTAATGTCGCAATATTTCCCAGCGTTCTTTGAGCGTATACACAACCATTTTCGTTCAGCGGAAGAATAAAACTAATTTTCTCAAATCAGATGACTGCTAAGTTTTACCATTCTTCAAATAATACCTAGTTCAAATCCGTAACGATAGATGGCGGGCCCTGTATTAACTCTCCACAACGCAATAACTCTACTTCACCACTTTGCGACCGATACCCGAATTCCCCTAAACCTAAACAACCAGCCCATGGTTCCGTGTTTAAAATCACCTTTCAGCTATTGTGTAAATATTCATGGTTTATTTGTGGTCAGTTTGCAATTTTGAAGTAGTATATTTTCCTGCAGGGCATTTAGGTGTATCTGTGAATGCAGTTACATGAATCAAATTGTAAAATTTCTATGTATTAATGTGTATGAGCATGAATTTTTTGGCTTATGTAACGGAACAATGCACTCGTTTATGCATAACTGTACTGTAGGTATACATATGTACATATGTATGTACATGCCTAAATATAAATATAATTATGGATAGAGCATTTGCCTACTATATACATACTTACATATATTTACTTTGTTGTTGACTTGTTGTACAATTATTTTTGTTTTGTAATGAATACTCTTAAACACTTATTGTTTCTAAATTATGTGAAAACAGAACTAATCAGGATAATACTCTTTGTATCCAATAAAAAAATTGAGTCAATTAATGAAGTGGAAATTCACTTTAAAAGAAAAAAATAGTAAAAAAGTTAAAAAATTAGCTTGCAAAATATTAAATATTGTAAATAGGCTTAATATTAATTAATAAATGTATGTTACACTAACCTTAATCAATTATTAATATTTAAATTACTACTTACGTACACGCATACATACTTCATTTGTGTATTTGAAAATTTATTATCACATAAATTTTACTTAATATAAATACTACCTATGTATATGTAATTGTTTGTATTGATTAATGTGTGGCATAATGAAACTAAGTATATCAGAAACATATCCAGTACCAATAATTTTATAGCAGCATTTGCAAGAAATGCATAGCTTGATTCTAATTACTTGTCCTTTCCTTTAGATAGAAGCTAGTTTTCCACATACTTTTACGTGTATGTATGTATATCCGTGCTCGTACTCCTGCATTTGTTTGTATTGCATAACAACAACAAAAATAAACGAAAATTTCTTAAAAATCTTTTAAATTATTGTAGTCTTAAGTTTATATTGAATTAATCGTTAAACGATTTTTGGCCAAAAATAATTTTGTGGGATAATCATTTCCATCGCATATTTTGTGTATTTTTGAAATTGTGTCTACAAACACTTATTTACATAGGTATTGTTGTTGCTCTATATATGTATGTATATTCGTACTCATATTCGTTCGGCTAATTTTATGTATAAGTACTAAATATACTTGTATATGTATGGATATGTAAATGTGTAAGGAGTAGTGGTAGGATAAGAGCGGGTATAATGGTCAAAGGTATAAAGTGTGTAATAAAATTTATTTCGAAACAAAAAAAAAAACACTACGCGTTTTATTTGGTAGCCAAATTGAATTATTTTTTCGCTCCGTCGCACAAAGTTTGCACCAGGTAGTAATACAATGTATGTATCTCTGATCAAGCAATTACTTTTTGCTTTGCCACCTCTGAACTAACCTAAGACTTAAATTTACATAGCTTAGTTTTCATAGAAACTCTGTGGTAAAGAGTGATCAGAATGGAGGTACTTTTTCCAATAGGGTTTCTTTGTCAGATCACGCGTGACTACTTTCAAACTAAATAAAGGGTGATTTTTTAGCTATTATCTTTTTAAACAGTTGGTTAAAACAGCTGACGCAGGTTTCGTGTTTTGTTTCACTGTCAAACATTTTCAGTTTGGTCTATAATTTAACCATGAATCGTCTTACAAACGAACAACGCTTGTAAATCATTGAATTTTATTATAAAAATGCGTGTTCTGTTAAGAAAGTTGAAAGTCGAAAAATTGTGTTCAGCGACGAAGCTCATTTTTGGATCAATGGGTATGTAAATAAGCAGAATTGTCGATTTTGGAGTGAAGATCAGCCAGAAAAATTGCAAGAGCTACCAATGTATCCAGAAAAGGTCAGAGTTTGGTGGGGTTTATGGGCTGGAGGTATCTTCGGACCGTATTTTTTCAAAGATGCTGCGAATCGTAACGTAACTGTGAGTGGTGAGCGCTACCGTGAAGTGAATCCAACTTTTTTTGCCCAAAATGCAAGAGCTATACTTGCATGACATGTGCGTAACAATGGACTTGTTGAGAGGCGAGTTCCGTGAACATTTTATTTCACGTTCGGGACCTGTCAATTGGCCACCCAGATCGTGCGATATAACGCCTTTAGATTATTTTTTGTGGGGCTATGTTAAAGCTCATGTCTATTCAGTAAAGCCTGCTTCAATTAACGCATTGGAAGGCAACATTAAAGCATTTATATGTGAGATACCGGCCGAAACATTGGAAAGAGTATACCAAAATTGGACTAAGCGGATGGACCATTTGAAGCGCAGTTGCGGTCAACATTTGCATGAAATAATCTTCAAACATTAAATTATATGGACAGCACTATCGATTTAAATAAAAATTTCATGCATTTTTCTGAATTTTACGTGTGTTTTTTTGAAAAACTTTCCTATAGCTCTTAAAAAATCACCCTTTACATAATTATTTTCAGAAATCATTGCCATTTCAACATGGAAAGACTTAAGCCTCAACAACGTTTACAAATCGTAAACGTTCATCACAACCACAAAGTGTTCAGTACGCGCTCAGGCCAACTTATGGTGTTCAACGATGAGGCCCTTTTTGGGCTTAGTAATAGTGAATGGCGAACGCTATCGCGCCATGATAAACGACTTTTTGATGCCGGAAATTAAAGCACGTGATCTTCATAACAATTGGTTGTATCAACACATGGCGCTACTTGCCATACAGCCCGTGAAACTATGCATTTACAGAGCCGTCGTTTCGGTGAGCAATTTATACCTCGCGTCGGACCAGTGGATTGGACACCAAGATTGTGTGATATCACACCTTTGGACTTCTATTTGTGGGGGTATATAAAGTCTAAATGCTTTGTGAATAAACCAGCTTCGATTGAGGCATTGGAAGCCAATATAAAAAAAAAAAAAATAATTGGCGCATACACCCTTTTTGGGTGTTTTGCCGAGCTCCTCCTCCTATTCGTGGCGTGCGTCTTGATGTTGTTCCACAAATGGAGGGACCTACAGTTTTAAGCCGACTCCGAACGGCAGATATTTTTATGAGTAGCTTTTTCATAGCAGAAATACAATCGGAGGTTTGCCATTGCCTACCGAGGGGCGACCGCTATTAGAAACATGTTTTTCTTAATTTTGGTGTTTCACCGAGATTCGAACCGACGTTCTCTCTGTGAATTGCGAATGGAAAAAAAATTCAGAAAATTCAAAACACAAGTTTATTCCTCAAAAATGATATTATCGGTTTAAAAGTACTCCCCATCAACTGCAATCTATCTCTATTCCCGGTAATTTTTGGTATAGCCATCAGAGCCGTCTTCGATTTTTCCATTACTTCCTTTTGGCTGTTAAATTGCCGAAGCGGTACCCTGTAGTGGCTTTTAGACTAGATAAAACAGAAAACAATCACAGGGAGCCATATCAGGTGAATTCGATAGCTCTTGGATGGTATTCGTATCGTTCTTGGTCAAAAATTAACGTATAATGATGGCACCTTGCGACTGTGCGTTTTCATGGTGCAGAATCTACGAGTTGTTTCCCCACAAATCCTTTACTTTATGGCGATTTTACGTAAACGTCTCATAACACCCAAGCAATAGTTCTTGTTAAGTAGGAACACATTCCAAATGTTTCTATTTTATTCATCATTGCAGTTTTAACCCTCTAACACCCTGGAACGCCTTTTGGCGCGGCCAATAAAAAAAAGTCCTTTAAAAACTACAAAAATTTAAAGTTTAAATAGTATTTGCTAGAATGGTTTTGTTTAAGGCAGAAAATTCATTTGAAAACCAAATTTGACAGTGCTCGGACATAAAAAATTAATTTATTGTAAAAGTCATTTTCATCGTAAAGAGCTAAAAAAGTACTGGTGAGTAGGAAATTTAAAATATTTATTAGGATATTAAAAATATACTCGCATCTAGTAAATTAAGTGCGTTAAAGTCGCTCCAAAAGTGAAACTCCCTAAAGGTGGAGCTGGGCGTTACGCACAAAATTTGTGGTCATTATATGTTTTTATGCTTTCGTTTTTTTTTACACCAGCAAGTGAAGTAGGTGCTATTCTGACGATGACGATGAAGAGGCTGCAAATTATTCTTTTTTGATAACAAAATGTAACATTCATTTATGCAATTCAAATACAAGCTTTTTTGAGTACCACAACCAAAAATAAAGAATAAAATAAGAATTAATATCCAATACAAAAAAATTATTCATTTGAAAAATTTAAGCATAAATGCCCAATCCCACCAAAAGGCGGGGTAAGTATTTTTACCTTTACAAGATAAAGTAGGAGTCTAATAAAAAAAGGACTTGAAATTCATTCATTTTAAGCAAAAATTAGTCGAATATGATTTTTTGACCACAATAGAAAAATCGGGCATTTGATGGTTAAGTGCCCATGCTTCTACTCCGTCTAGTAATGCGGACCACTCATAACATTTCATATTTTTTAAAAAGAGCTTTTGCTATTCATATACTATTATTTATGATACTTTTATCGGAGTAGAGTAAATATCTTTAGAGGTTTTGCTTTTTGTTTAATGTTTAAACGTTTTTTTTTTTGGTTTAATGTTTTCTTATATTAAATATATTTTTAAAAGTACCTTGTATTTGTATTCTTATTTATGTTGCATGAGTTCCTAAATCATACGTATTTTTAAATGCAATTCATTAATATAATTCAATATAATTCAAATTCTTAAATTTATTGAACTTTTATCCCAAGATGAAACCGGGATCCCGAGATTACTTTAAAAACACCTTCGCTAATACTAAGTGGTGCAAAATTAATCACCCTATTGAAAGAGGTGGCCGCCGTAGCCGACTTAGTTGGCGCGTGATTACCATTCGGAAGTGCGTAGGTTCGAAGCTCTGCACATGAAACATCAAAATGATAGAAAAAGTTTTTTTCTAATGGCGGACGTCCCTCGGCAGTCAATGACAAACCTCCGAGTGCATTTCAACCATGACCTCATACAAAATATCTGCCGTTCGGAGTCGGCTTAAAACTGTATGTCCCTCCGTTTGTGTATCAACATCAAGACGCACGCCACAAATGGTCAAAAGGCTCGATATTGAGCTTAGTGCAGCCAGAGAAAAATAATCTCACATGCATCTGTATTAAGGGAGCGCTGGTATTCCCGCCTAAGTTTTGTTATTGTGTATTTTACACGAGTGGCATGCTTTACCTTATTTACAATGCAATAACTTATTATCACACCATTAAAACAACATTTATGTTAATAGAATAAATACCTACCTCAAATTTTCTAGAAATCGCAAATTTATGTATTTCACTCCATTGATATCGAGGAAACGTGTTATTATCGCCCTTCCCATTGCTATTCAATGCCTAGTCGATCGTGTGCATTGTGTGACAACGACAGGCACTAGTCATTCCGACCGGCGGAACAAGGCAAGCAGTCAATTGGCATTCAATTGCCAACACACATTTACATGCAATCGCGAATACGCATCTCATAGAATTCGATGAAGTAACAAATCACTGCACCGTTACAGCTGCCACAAATGGCACCGGATAGTCTCCAAAGGAGAAGATGCTAACAACAAAAACAACATTAATGAGAAAAATGACAGCGAAATGACTAGCGATCGCAATAATAAAGCAACATCCATGACGACAAACTACGTACAAACAACAACAGTTGGCTTTGCGTATTGTTGTTGCTTATTTGTGTTGATACTGTTGTGCAGCGTACCAAAGTTGAAGAAATTAAAATTTCAAAAGTGTGCTTTGACGGGTATTCGCAAATTAAAAGCACTTCAATGGTGAGGAAATTGAATTTGAGGAAAAAATAATAAAGCAAATGAACGAAAAAAAAATTCGAATCTTGAATGCCGTTGCATCGAACATCTGCATGTGCAACCACATACATACACCCATATGCATGTGCTTACTTATGTTTGTCTGTGCATTTGTCCGCCTGTTCGCATCAACGTCTGCTGCATACCTAATTTGTATGGCACATTTTGCATGACAAAAACGCGAATTGCCTCCAAAGTGTCTCCGATGCGAGACTTGGTGCTGTCGAAGCAGCGCTAAAGCACTTGAAAGCGAGCAGCATCTGTTGGTGCGCCACCGCCTCCTCTTTGGCTGGTGCTGTTACACATATTACATACACACATACATATGTGTTGGTGGATTTTCTAGTGGACACATTTGGTTGCCATTCATGCCGCTCGGCGTTTGGATATTGCAGGCTTGCACTTAACATTGAAATTTTTTCCATTGAGGTTGGTGAATTTCGAGCGTTTTTGCATTTTCTTGATACAAAAAATTTGCATCTTAAATACATATTTGAATGCATTTGCCTGATTAAACAACAAAGCATTGGTTTTATTCTCTCACTTGACCTCGAAATTCGCTTAAATAGGCATTCGTGAATCGCGTTACTTAATATAATAAATAGTTGCCAGTTATCGTCGTCTTGTTAGCTGATCAGGGGACTATACCGGAGTTAATGTACTCGTGGTGTACATTTTTTGTTGGCTCGTGAAAATGTTTGTAACACAACCTCGTGCAATTTTATCTTAGCTCCAAAGTGTGTGTAGTCCAAACATAGGGAGAACACGAAATTCATACGACACAGATGGGAAGTCCCCAACCGAGGCAGGCAAAACAATTTATCCTTCCTTCTAGAGGTCCGTCAAGCCGTACAAACTTACATTGGGACATTGCAGTCTCAGTTATCATTTCGGGAAACTAGGATTAGTAGAATCAAGCGTCTATCGTTAATGTGGGCTTGGCGTTCATAGTACAAGTAAAGCACAAATATTTGACAAAGAATAGAGGAATTGCTGGTGTACAAGATGAAAGTATTTCCAGTTATCGAACACATCACTGTTGACAGCTATAACTTCGAAAATTATCGTTGTATCGAAAAATTATAGCACATTAAAAGAGAAGAGCGCAGAGAGCGGTTCTATATCGATGAAATACACTTCTGCCAACGATTTTTCCAATCCCCGAAACATGGCAAATAATCCATTTCCGGTATAGCCATCAGCACCTTCTTCGATTCAGCTTTTATCTCCTCAATCGACTCGAAACGCGTTCCCCGGAGTGGTCTCTTGAGTTTTGGGAATAGCCAGAAGTCACACGGAGCCAAATCAGGCGAATACAGTGGTTGCGGAACAATATGCGTGCAATTTTTGGCGAAATGGTCACGAAGAACGAGTGCAGTGTGAGACGGTGCATTATCGTGATGCAAAAACCAAGAGTTGTTGGCCCATAATTCTGGTCTTTTTAGACGAATTGCTTCACGTAAACGACGCATACCGCTCAAATAATATTCCTTATTAACAGTTTGGCCAGGTGGAAGGAATTCATAGTGCACCACACCACGAAAATCGAAAAAAACTGTTATCATGACCATTATTTTTGAACGACGTTGACGTGCTCTTTTCGGTCTGGCCTCGCCTTTAGCACGATATTCGCTTGATTGGTCGGTTGTTTCAGGGTCGTAAGCATAAATCCAAGTCTCATCTCCCGTAATGATGCATTTGAGCTTGTCCTGATAGTCTGAAAGCATTGTTTCACACACATCAACGCGACGACTTTTTTCCAAGAAATTGAGAGTTTTCGGTACCAAACGAGATTTGACTTTTCGTAGGCCCAAATGGTCTTTCAAAATGGTTTTCACAGATCCTTCTGATATTCCGATCATATCAGTAAGGTCTTTAACAGTCAACCGACGATTTTTGAGCACTAACTCCTTCACTTTATTGACGTGTTGGTCATTTGTTGACGTCGATGGTCGTCCGAAGCGCTCCAAGTCATCAACACATTCTCGACCCTCTTTGAAGTCTTTGTACCACTTATAAACATTTTTCTGCGACATAGTCGAATCACCAATTGCCTTCTGCAACATGCTAAACGTTTCCGCGGCCGAAATGTCATTCCGCAAACAAAATTTGATGGAACTTCTCTGCTCAATCAAATCAGACATTGTAAAAATCGAAAAATGCACTCTTGGTCGTTTGGTTAACACAAGCGTAAATATATTACTGATAATGGCATTCACATGAAAGTTGACCCAGATGTTATTAACAGTGCTGCCAACTCATGAAAAAAATAACTAGAACGAAATTTTAATCCCGCGAAGTTTGACAAATAAATTCACCTTACTTTTTGCCCACAGTATATCTTCGACAGAACCAGTTTATTTTTGTCCAACTTTAAGATTTAAAAATTTCAAACGTTATTCTATCGTGTAAAATTGTATATCTGTCTACTTGACAAATGTCAAAGATGACACAAAAAAAGTTTCCGGCTAGGAATTATTCAGAAGTGACTTTTAAAAGACCTGAGAAATATTGGACATTGTGGTATATTTTTCTAAAAATTGATTTATTGATTGGCTTGAGTATAAAAAGAAGTAAACAGAAAAAATTAAAAAAAAAATTAATTTAGATTTATTGGACTTTAAAATTTTAATATACAGTTCATTAAAGAAAAATATCTACGGTGTATTTGAACATTTTTATAATTATTTTTAGTTTCTTAGAAAAAATATACCTAAAAAAATCTTGAGAAAAAGCTATAATTAAACAAAAAAATATATGCTTAAAAAATATGCTTAACAAAAAGTTTGGAAAAATTTGTTTGTAGAAAATTTTTAGGAAAACATTTTCCTTTTCGAAAAAGCCCTCCCTTAGATATTTTTCTTATTTTTTATCAATGGCTTAGACTATGCTCAGTACTCACGGAAAGTTTCATAATGGAATACTCATAACTTTTCGAGTTATATTCTAATGCTAGCGAACTAGAAGAAAATCAGTTCAAAATTCTGCTGTGGTGAAACGCTGGTATATAAAAGTCGCTGCGTGCATACGAGTATACGTGGAGACACATGGTATTTTTCGCTGGTTCGCTGTACATGTTTGAATATGACGTTGAAACTTTTAGAGATTACTAAGCAAAATCTCAGCTAGGCCAACAATTCTTAACAAGAATATGTCTTTAAGTATTTTTAACCTTAAAAATTAAAACAATAAAATTTAAAAAATATTAAAGAGAACCGAAAATAAACTTCAAAAAAATCTACAATAGCAAAACTTTCAACATTGCATAAATCTGGAAAGTACTACATTTTTTGTTGACAAGTTTAAATACTTAGGCCTATAAAACAGTAATAATATCTGTAGCAATAAACGAGCGAGTAAACGCGCTATTAAAACTATTCAAATCTCAATTACTATCACGAGATCAAAAGGTGAAAATAAATAAAGCACTTGAGGGGCTCATACCAACATACAGCAGCGAGGTGTGGATACTTAAGAGGTCCCGGTGGTGTAGAGTTCGAAACAAAATGAAAAACGATATTTACGCTTTTTATTTAACTTCTTTTACATACAAAAATGGAAAAAAAACTTTTTTTGAATTTTTAAAATGGCGCTGAAGTGGACCCTCCCGAAAAATTGGTCCGTTGTCCATTTTGGCTCTTCTATTTATCTGAAACACAAAACCACAAAAATTATTAATCAGTATGACCGTAGCTATGTCCCGTACTAGAAAAAAAAAATGGCGCGGTTTTGAATTTGACACTATAAAAATCGGCTTTTTTTCAGTTTTCTAATCAAAACATACGAAATAATAATATGATTCAAGTACGGACGATAGCCATTGATGTTGGGATGTTTCAATAGTTAAATATTTTTTGTTTTAAGGCCGAAAAAAGTAGTTTTGAGTTTAAAGTTTTGAGAGACGAACAATGCGACCATTGATGCCGCCGCGTGACTAATCTGACTCTATCTGCTAAAACGGCTGTAGAATCGAAAATACTAGTATATTCTTAAAAGCCTATACTTTCGAAATATCAAAAAAAAAAAATGATTTTTGAAAATTCTAGACCACTCCCCAAATACTGAAATTTAAAAGAAAAGCATTATGGCTCCTGGCGACTGGATGACAGAACAAATCGCATCAGTTATAATGACGATCTCGATGCATTCATAAAACACGAAAACGCGATACGTTTCATTATAGTCAAAGAATTAGATGGTTAAAGTACAGTCTGTGTCAGAAGAAAAGAACCGGTTTTTCTGGTAACTTCAAGATATATTTCGTTCTGCTTTTTGCTGCGTAATAGTCCCAGTCAAGGTCTACGACGCCAGTGCTAACTCAGGTTAGTGTCATTCGAAACTTTCCCATAAACGCAACCAAACAAAAAAGAATGAGGTACGCGAAGCGTTTCGAGGCGGTATTTTTATGTACTTATTCGAAAGGGCCTAAATTATCTTACGCCGCGGCTGCAAAAGTGATTAAAAATCAAAAAAGTTTCTTGTGATGTGGAATCAGCGATATAAAGCGAATACACTTTTTGCTCAACTTTTTAAGCGGGCCCCTCTTTGTGACTACGCCAAGCACGCGCAATTCTTGCTAAAACGGGAATAGATGTGAGCAACAACACCATCGAACGACGACTGAAGGAAGCGAGCATATGCTACCGTCCCACATCATCAAAACCACTGCTCACACATTGAGAAAGAACAAAACAAGAAAATGGCATCACAGTATTGGACTGACCTTCCCATTCCGCAGACGCCAACACCATTGAAAATGTGTGGGTAACTATGAAAACGCATCTTGCCAGAAAGCCAGTCCACGATTTAAAGCAGCTCATGCGTCAAGTTCATAAAATCTGGTTCTCTTTGTCGATGAGCTACGTAGAAAAGCTGGTTCAAAGCATGCCGAGAAGATGCCAGGCTATACTCGACAACGATGGAGACTACACGGCTTATTGAGTAATTGCGACTCGTAGTTTTGTACATACTTTCAAGTAAATTTAAATATATATCTTTTTTACTTCATGAATAATCGCGGTTCCTTTTTTCGGACACGGACTCTGTACATATAATGAGAATGCCCAAAAACAGAGCTGTCAGTATGGCGTTTCATATAGTACCGATCGGACGCAAAGGGCGAGGGAGGCCAAGTCAACGCAGGATTGATGAGGTCACGGCTGACCTTCGTATATTGGAGGATCGATCGAGGTGGAGAGCTGTAGTTGCAGAAGCAATGGTCTGCACAAGTTTGTAATGGTAATGATGATGATGATGATGACGACAATGTTCAAAATACATGAAATCGCCCAAGACCCTTGTTGTAAACATTTAACCAGTTTCGGGTATGAGAATCTACCATCTACACCACCTACCAGTTAAACAACTGATGCAACTGACGATTTAGGGAAAGATTTGCAATAGCTTATTTTTATTCGTCAGCCGCCTGAAATTGGCAATGGGCGTGCAAAATCGCTAAATTTTGCTCCATATTGTTGTTGCCAATGGTAATTGTGCGCTGTCACATTGCAAATGATGTATTGGAGGAGAGTGTGCACATGTGCGTGAGTCGTATGTGTACGTTAATAAACAAGGAGTAAATGCTTGCAAATGCATTTGGCTGAGTTGCATTCAACAGATGCTGACTACTGACGTTGGCGCAGAGTGTAGTTGACTTGCCTTGGCTTCAGTTCAGTGAGGAAAGAAAAAAGTAAATTAAAAAAAGATTTACCAAATGATATGCAGTTGCATTTTAAATATTTCACTGCCGTCTCCAGTGCCATCCGTTCTCGACTGCGCTGGTGACGCCTTCGCTCACATAGCGATTGCAGCCACTGATACTGGCACCATTGCATGTCTGCCTGATGCTGAGCCGCAGTCGCCGTAAGCACAGCGTGGCTGTGGCATTGGCGACTTTTCCTGATGCGTCTGCTGTCGTTGCAGTTGCTGCCACATGCCAAAGTCATTTAAACTATTTTTAACATCTTGCTTTTTTTAGTTCGTTCTTTTTTCCCTATTCTATTTTTTTCAATACTCTTTTTTTAATGGATGCGCTCGATTTTTCCCATTTCCTTCTGTTTTTCTAGTGATTTTTTCACCACCGTTTTGTTATTGCTGTACTGCTGTGGCACCAATGTAAATGGCACATTTTCCAAATGCAATTGACACGTGCTCACATACTCATGATGGTATACACACACAAGCACAAATGTAATAGGGCAACCATTTACAGGAAGCACATGTTCACCGCGGCTGCGCTTGAGACGCGCTCAATGGGAAATCAAAATCGAAATCGAAAGGGGCAGATGACACTGAAGATCTCGACACCGTGGTCGCCATATTCGTTGCCATTGCCGTGGACTCGTCTCACGTCTGCTCCAGATTGCTGATAGTGACGATAGCACTTGGGGCAGCACCAGCACGAGCACCAGCACCAGTAGCAAGCGTTCGCATGAACGTCCGTTTGGTGGCAAAGGAAATCATAGATCGCTTGTCGCGGCTGTGTTTGGAATACAGATTTGAAGAGGGTCAGGCAGATGTGTGGGTGTTTTTGTACGAGTACGTATGTGCATACGCTGAGGGACGCAAATGTTGTATGTGTTGCACGTTTGTTTTCGAAACCGGAAGGAAGTGCAAGTGTTATTTAGTTTTCCTTTAAGTATAGAATTGTGACTGGAGTTTAGTTGAGAGGTTTTGTTTTTTACGAAACCTGCAACTATTGCGGCAGTTACATATGTATATGTAAATGTACTGAACATTGCCTCCTAAACTCAAATATTTGTAGGCATAGAAATACTTTTTAGAAATGGTGAATACCCAGTGCATGCCACCAAGCCTTAGTACTGAAACACTGTTTTTTTTGGCATTTGTTTGGAAGCTAACACTTTTTTATTAATATTTTAGCTTACGCATAGTACTTAGTTTGCGCTTCACGTGGAATGGCTGTCAAAATCCATACAAATTTCATTGCCGTGAAATATGCGTGGAATTTTGTATGTATCTCACAGCGAAGTAGTACTCAGTTCACGCCGTGAAAACACCATGCAATATGCCAGCAACATTTTTCACACCAATTTAAAATGTATACTTCATTTAAAATTGAGCGAAAACTGACAGTTTTAAGAGAAACGACTTCGCAAAGAGTGTAGGTAAATATTCCTAAAATTTGTTTGCGCCAATAAATGTGTAATAATTTGTTTAAACACACTTTTCTTACCAAAATTTGCCAATTACTTCTGGGACGATGCTCATAAATTTGATGTTTCTTCTCGTTTGAAATCAATGTTGTTAGCAGCATTTCACGGGAAGCCAAATGCATGTTGCCAGCGAAATTTCACGGCTGTGAAGTTAGTACTAGCGCTTGGTCAGAAACTAATCCTATTCACATTCAAGCACGTTAGTGAACGTGCAAAACAACAGGAGTTGTGGGTAGTCTTGTTTTTTGTCCTCGACTCAAAAAAGTGCTGCTGAAGTAATTTTTCTCAAAAATTGTCCAGCCAGTTTAATACGTCTCAAACTCTTTTTTAATAAAGCTTTGCATTCTGATTTTTTCGATTGATAATTTATAATTGGAAAATCACAACTATTACCCTGATTTGTAGGCCGATCTCGAAGCTTTAGGTATTGTTTTAAAATAAATCATGTAAAAATTTAGATTCTTTCAATTTTACGTATTTTTATTCAAAACACGGCTCTTAGCGATTATGAAACGATATGTGAAAAATTATATACCGATTCGTTTGGACGATTATTTCCACCGAAAAAATGACTATTTTTCAGATATGTTGTTCTTAAAAAGATCGACCATTTTCATAATAAGTTTCTATAATTTTAACGCGTCTACTTGATAAATGTCAAATATGACATAAAAAAAGGAGATATTTACTACTGGCATCTAGATGCCACTTTTTAAAGACCCTTTACTAGATCCAAACTTTTCGAAGGAATTGTGAAAGAAGAGATGTACTTTGCGACTAAGAGTTTAATTTCGCCAAATCAGCATGGATTTGCCACTAGACTTAAATTATTGTTCAACATTTGCTGAAAGATTTCTAGTCGACTGTGTTTACAAGGACTTTTCGAAAGTATTTGATAGAGTTTTTCACACAATTCTACAGGGCCCGCCATCTATCGTTACGGATTTGAACAAGGTATTATTCGAAGAATGGTAACAATTAGCTGTCATTTGATTTGAGAAAATTATTATAGTTTTATTCTTCCGCTGAACGAAAATGGTTGTGTATACGCTCAAAGAACGCTGGGAAATATTGCGACATTACTTTGAAAATCATGGTAATGTTGCAGAATGTGTACGAAAATTACGTACGGCAATGGGTTGGTGCGTGATCACCATTCGGAATTCACAGAGAGGTCGTTGGTTCGAATCTCGGTGAAAGCAAAATTACTAAAAACATTTTTCTAATAGCGGTCGCCCCTCGGCAGGCAATGTCAAACCTCCGAGTGTATTTCTGCCATGAAAAAGCTCCTCATAAAAATATCTGCCGTTCGGAGTCGGCTTGAAACTGTAGGTCCCTCCATTTGTGGAACAACACCAAGACGCACACCACAAATAGGAGGAGGAGCTCGGCCAAACACCTAACAGAAGTGTACGCGCCAATTATTTATTTTTTTTTATTTTTAATGGGAAAAAGAAAAGCACCGAATGAAGCGTTACTTTGCGAAAAAAGTAAGAGAAACTGGGTTGCTTATTGACAAACCAACGCGTGACCGACCAAAAACCGTGCGTACACCCGAAAATATTGCTGCTGTGGCCGAGAGTGTTAGTGAATCACCAGGAACATCAGTTCATCGTCGTTCTCAACAATTAGACATTTCGGAGACATCATTGAGACGAATTTTGCGTAAAGGCCTTGATATGACGCCGTACAAAGTCCAATTGGTTCGGCAGCTGAAGCAAACCGACCACCCAATGCGTTTTCGCTTCGCTTCATGGGCTTGGGATCGACTTGAAGAAGATGAAGACTTTCACCGAAAAATCATCTTTTCGGATGAAGCTCATTTCCATCTCGGCGGGTATGTTAAGAAGCAAAATTGCCGCATTTGGGGCTCAGAAAACCCGCACGCACTCGAAGAAAAGCCGATGAATTCACAATGAGTCACTGTTTGGTGCGGATTTCGGTCGAGAGGCATCATCGGTCCATTTTTCTTCGAAAATGAGCGAGGAGTGGCCTTAACCGTCAATGGAGAGCGTTACCGGGCCATGTTGAACGAATTTTTGTTCCGAGAAATTGAAGAGGAGGATATTGGTGGCATTTGGTTCCAACAAGATGGCGCTACTTGCCACACAGCGAATGCTACGATCAATCTTATGCGCAATGTCTTCGAAGATCCCATTATCAGCCGAAATTCTGATATCGTTTGGCCGCCTCGGAGCTGCGATTTGACGCCGTTGGATTATTTTTATTATCTTTGCCATATCTGCCGTCAAAGACCAGTGTTATGCCAACAAACCAGCAACAATTGATGCACTGAAGACCAACATCCGCGATGTCATACTCGTAGCTGAAATACAGCCGCATACAATTGAAAATGTGTTGAAAAATTGGACCGATCGTATGGGATGGTGCATGGCTAGCCGAGGCAGCCATATGATTGAAGTTGTGTTCCATCATTAACCGGAAGGATTGTACTTCAAAATAAAAAAAACAGTTTGGAAAAATATTGAGTAGTCTCTTTTTTATAGCATTTTTAATTCCATAAAGTTATATGGCGGACCCTGTATAAACACTTTTCACAAAATTCGTAAATTAACCTTACTCGGTTTTCATTCTGTTTTTTTTTTCTCAATGGTTGATATCTAACTTATACATTGCATCTTCAAAGGAGCCACAAGGAAGTACTATAGAGCATCTACTCTTCGTTTTTTTATTAATGATATTAGTATCTCTTTTTCATACCAATTTTCTTTTATATGCTAATGATTTGAAAATTTTTTCCGAGATTATTTCGTTAGATAATTTAGAGGATGTTCTTATCTTGCTATCGGATATTAATTATTTTTTATTAAAGTAGTTACGTGTGGAAGGCCGTGGTGATGAACATTATCATAGCCTTTAGACAAAATCCCACATAATCCGCAACTGGCACTGACAAGGCGAGTTGATGCCGCCTTTAAATAATCATCTCGTTCCAAATTCGTTTGTCTTTTCCCTTGTTTTTTTCTTTAGAACTTTAAATTGAGGAGTCTCTCCAAGGTCTATAAACCTAGGAGTTTGCAATGGCAACTAGATATGAATGGTTATTTAGTCTCGGAGTTTTAGTTCTTTCTTCATGACATTTTTCTAACCTGTTCTAACTAAAAGTAATGTTTATAATTTTGTAAAACATTTTTTAAAAATTCGTTCAATAATTCACTCATTTTTGTTTCGCTTTACTTTTTTTTAACATTTGGTGGCATTGCCCGCGATTGCAGCTGTTGTTGGTGTTCTTCTCCTTTCAGCAGTCAAATCTCTCTCTCGCTATTGCAGTGTTGCCTAGCTTTGGATATAAAAACACACTAAAATGCCCATTTAAAGAAAATAAAAGACGAAATTTTATTGTGTTACTTAAAGAACTTTGTATGTGTGACAAATTGCCTTTAGAATGTGCGTTTTGTTTAATAAATGTGTTATGCTTATGTACAATTTAATTTATGAGTTTTTTTTGTTAAGCGAGACTCTTTTGTTAAGGGAACGACTGTTTTGCTATATTTGAAGTTATGTAACTAGATAAGATACTTTTTTTGTAAAAATGTCAGTATGGTTTCTTTAGTATTTTTTGGTATTTTGTGGCTTATTTTTACAATGAATACAACTCTTAATGTCCTACTATATGTCTCACTAAGGATTGATGACCGGAAGAAACGATTACACCTCTATGGTTTCAATTCGCATTCAGTATTTTCAAACGCTTTTTAAAATGTGTAAGAAGGTTTTCAATCTTAAGAAGAGTTGAGAGAGAAGATTTAATATTCTTGCATAACCATAAATGGAGCCAAATATTAAATTTGCACTTTCAAATTATCAAATTGTATAAGAGTAAAAAAATTTTCATTAGCACTAAAATCTTCTCAGAGTGACCTTTTTTAACCTTTTTTTGTTTAATAATATAGTTTGTTTTTTAACTTAAAGTTTCGGTAGCTTTAAATTAAAAAAAAGAAACAAACACGAAACTTAAAAATATTTGCATTTTGGGTATAAAAAAGCATTAAATTTACTGTGAAGAGCAAATGGTTGGCAACAGTGCACAACTCGGCAAACGTGACGTCACGTACTCTTGATGGGCGCAATCTTCTTTCTATCATTCTTGATACTTCTCTATAGAATTGTAGCGCAATCCCTCTCGTTCCGAAGCGTACCCTGCCAAAAACTTTCAATGCGAAAATACATTTTTAAAGTTGGCTGAGCTCAAAGCTGGAACAATTCTTGTGTATATTCTCATTCTGTTTATAATACGTCTGAATTTTTTCGAGGTATTACATATTTCTGCATTCGGGCTCGTTTTTAGTAATCGTTAAGTTTATTGCCATTAATTCGGTCATGGTTTGAGAATGAGAAAGCATCTGTTTTCGATATTGAAAATATCAACATTCTCCTAAGTAACGTATATACGAGTATGCATATTTACTTAAGCATTCAATATTCGATTTGTTCCATTCTACGGCAAGTATCTCTATAGCCATTTCAGCAAGTATCTATTGTATTTCAGTCCTGAACGCGAGTATTGTTCAAATAAATAATACTGCAGCACTGACAACTATTTACCAAAATGTAGGTGATGATTTTAATAAGGAAATAACATTGGTGAAGGTTATATTCGTATCAAGCATTCAACATTTATTTGGAATAGTTGAAGCAAAATAATGTTACTTTAGACGATGCTCCAGAAGCTTTAAAGCAGTGGACGTTGAAAGGAATATTGTATAAGTGAATCTGTATAATTGTGAACCTTTTCACATCTTCATATGAAATATAATTATACAAGAGCCTTATATTAAATTATTAAAAATAATAACTTCACTGACGCCAACCTCAAAATTTTCACCCAGTTGTACGACAACGTGCAATAATCGAATTGCTTCTTTGTGTACACAGCACAAAATTGTTTGAATGTGTGCGACATTCGGGGCGGTCGCATTTGGTAACTGAATAAATTCAAATCGCGCAAATGAAATAAAAAGTGAACAATAAAAAATGAACCATTAATGATGAATATTGCTTTGGTTTTTTAAGTAGCACGTCTAGTAAAGGGTCTTTCAAAATACGCTGCTAAATATTATTTCAAAATAAAACAAATAAAAATTTAGATTCTTATAAATTTCAATATTTTCATTCAAAATACGGCTCTTAACAATTATGAAACGATATGTGAAAAATGGCATCATTAAAATGTTCACCATGAGCATCTCTACAGGTGCCAAACAGTCAATTGCCTAATTGTTCCAAACGTCGAGATATCGATGTTGAAGGTAGTTCAGCAACACTTTGAGCTTTTACATCAAACAAACTGACAATGAGACTTCTTACTTGAAACTTCAGAGGGACGACGGAATTTTAGTAGCAACAAATAAAAAAGGGCGTGGTTTTTATCCGATATCAATGAGAATTAAGTCGCATCTAAAAGAGGTGGGGCCCAACACGTGCCGAAATTTGAGGGAATTTTATTAAGTCGTTATCGAGATACACCTTTTATCCATTAGTGGGCATGGCACCGTCAAACGCTGTCGTGCATCATATTAATATTTCGAGATTCATTATTTGTGCCAAATTTTAGTAATATTCGCTTCAGATATCATGTTTTTTTTTTTTTGTTTTTGATATTTAGGAAGTGTTTGACGGGATTTGGCATCCACAATATGTCAGGGTTGGCTATTATATGATACGTACTGCCTTCACTAACTCCACTGACTTCCTCAAGAGGATGGCAGAGGCTGGAGAAGAATTTTACGACCAGACCCTTAGTCTCCTTGAGTAAAGCGAGTATATTCTAACCCCTAGGGGAACCGCAGAGGAAATAAAATTTTTTCTTTTTATTTTTCAATTATCGTTTCAATGAAGATGGGCGTGAATGTTGACCGATTTCGCCCATTTTTATGTAGCAACCTTTCATTGAAAAAAAGCAATATGCGTACCGGATTTCATTAAAATATTTAAATTTTGGTTCGATGGACAGGCGCTCGGATGAACAGGCGGATGGACGGACATTGCCAAATCGACTCCGCTCACCATTCTGAGCGTTGTGAGATATATGTAGATGTTATGTTATGTTAAAAAAAATAGAATACCCTTGTGCAAAAGTGTGAGGGTAAAAAAATCCATCAAATAGGTTTACCACTACGCGTATTTCGTTGATATCTTAATTTTTTCTAAATTGCTAATTTGTAGAATTTGAATTTGATTTGACATTAAAATACACATAGAAAATAATAAATGCATTATAGCTACGTGCTTACTGACTGATACTTTGTGTCTCGCTGATTACACGTATTGCACTCACATACATATAAACAAACGTATGTGGCTTTATGTGAAATTTGGTCAGCGCTCGCCACATATGAAAAATTCATTGAAAATTTCTATTTGATTGCTGTTGGAATGTGGCAGCGCACCTTATACGAGCCTCTTCCCAAAAACTGCTCATCTACCATTTGCCTGGGTGCGGGTGTGTGTGTGCTCATGCGCCAATACCACATTTCGACACACTGTCCATTGTGGCAACCAAAGATGGTCAACGAAAAACCCAGCAAACTGATTTTTATTCAACCAATCAAAATGTTGCAAAGCACTTCAAATTGCTTCAAATGGTAGTGCGCCAAAACTAATGGATACCTCAGGCTTGTAACTATTGTACGTATGTATGGGTGGGTATATGTAGTTGGTGTGCTCCTGTATGTGTGCATTGCACAAATGTACCATCTTTATAATCGAAAAACGATCAGCTCGTGTTCCGTAATGGTTCAATTATAAAACGCACAATTTTTATTACTTTTTAATCGTTCAAATGTTTTTAGGTAATTGTTAGTACATTTGTACATACAAACATATACATATGTACATACAAACTTATACATAGTTTTAATAGCACTATTGCAAATTGTTGCTGTTGGTTAAAATTTTGTTTAATTTGCCGACTAATGCGATCCGATTTGGCTTTGCTTTTGTGGCACCACATTTGGAGGCATTGTGATTCATCTAAGTTGTCTGAAATCGAATTTCTTTTGCGAAATTCCAACTTCAGCTTGTCCATGCTGTTCTTGGCATTTATAGTGTGAATAATGAGCTGACATGGGCTAAATGAATGTTGACCTAAATAAATGAAATTAAATTTTTTTGGTTTTATGTCAATGGAAATGAGCTTTCCTTTGAAGAAAGAATTGTTGATTAGGAAGATTATTAGACATTTTTTATTAAAATGTTGAAAAGATATATTTTGTGGAGGAATTTAGAAATTTGGTTTTTGTCATTATACCGTTTGGTTTTGGCCAAATCGGAATTAACTAAGTACGAATATTGAATTATCAGTCCACAGAAAAATATACTATTCATAGAATAACTTTGTGATATACTTTTGGATGGCTTTTAGATGGTATTCGTCTTGTTCTTGGTCAAATTTCTTGGTCAAATTTTGGTAGAAATGTTAATTACAGATGTGGCAACCTTACAAAAAAAGATAGAACTCAAATCAGTTGACTTAGAGTGTCAACTGGCAGTTGTTCCTGGAGCTTTTTGAAAAAGGTGGTATAAAATAATGTAAAAAATTCTGCTTATTTTGTTGTTTTATGTCGTTGATAAATTAACATACAAGGCGGCGCAGGATTATTATTATTATTAAAATATTTATAGTTTTAGAAATGGAGCACGTAAAGGTCAAATAAATAAAAGTTTCCATAACTATATTTTTTTATGTAGTTTTTCAAATATGCACAACTATTTTTTTTATTTTATTTATTTCGTGTTCAAAAGCGAAATTGAATAATTAATTTTGCGCCGCCCTGTAGTTGAGATTATCCGATTTGGATCAAATATGCGCCCCTTTTTTCGATAATTGAAGTCAGTTTCATAATTCTGCGATTGAGAAAGTCCTCGTTTCTATAGGCAATGAAAATTCAACCAGTTCCTTTTTCCAATCCTCTTTTGAGGATTTGTTGGAGTGTCTTGGTCCAACACCATGATTTCTATGATTTGATCTTTTTCGACAATTGCGCTATGGTGTAGATAGTAACTATACATCCCTCGTGATGAACCATCCATTCTATGAACTATTGTTTTTTCACTTTGTAACTTTTATTCAAAAACTGATGAAGAATTAAATGAATGTGCTGTAAATTTTGACTAATAATAACTGATTAATTCATATTATTTTATTAAAAAAATATTAATCTTTAAAATTATTACCATAGATAGCACATGGATTGAGAGATGTGATTAATAAGAAAAGTGTGGATACACAAAACGCCAACAATCGCCAGGTCTTTTGAATGCAGAGCGATTCTATGTCAAGTGATCAGAGTATTTGGGACATTGTCGCAACTTTTTCTAAAAATTGGATTGTTTGTAAGTTTGAGTATAAAAAAGTATAAAAGGTGAACTGAACAAGTTTTGGAAAGGATAATGGTTTTGGAAATATATTAAAATTATATCTTTTTGGTAAAAATGTTTGGGAAACACTTTTTTCATTTGTGGAAAACACTCCTCTCCTTTTTTTTAAAGGGATTCTCATAACGTTTCGGGTTATATTTCAATACGTGCAGCGAACCAGTATTGCTTTAGCGAAGCTTGATATACGTATTCGTATATTACGTCCATTTGGAAATCGGCCGAAATGCCGCTACGAACATTACTAAGTAAATAAACAGTATTTGTGAATGTTTTTTAAAAATTACATTATTGAAAAAAAAAAATATGTTTCATACTTAAATGTTAAAAATAAGGTATTTATTGCCCTTTAAAAACGTATGTGGAAAAATTTTTACCATTGAATATATCTCGAAATTATTCAAATTTTTCCAAAGTTTTTTCAGTTTATACAATACGTTGAGTATATACAAATCGAGTATTTTTAGAAAAATTTACGACAATGTCCAAAATACTTATACCACTCGACTTGGAATCGCTCTGCATTACCTCTCGCTTCCGCAAAAATTATCGGTACCTATATGGGTTGGTGCGTGACTACCATTCGGAATTCACAGAGAGAGTGTTAGTTCGAATCTCGGTGAAAACACCAAAATTAAGAAAAACATTTTTCTAATAGCGGTCGCCCCTCGGCAGGCAATGGCAAACCACCGAGTGTATTTCTTCCATGAAAGAGCTCCTCATAAAAATATCTGCCATTCGGAGTCGCCTTGAAACTGTAGGTCCCTCCATTTGTGGAACAACAGCAAGACGCACACCACAAATACGAGGAGGAGCTCGGCCAAACACCCAAAAAGGGTGTACGCGCCAATTATATATATATACCATATATTAGGGCGGGCCGATTTAAAACTCGCTCATTGCTCTGTGAAAATTGTACTCTAGGGATCAAAATAAGAAACTTTGCCGAAGGAACCATACCTCTAAAACGAATTCTGATGTCCCCCAATTTGTGTCGAACGAAAAATCCCACTTTGACCAATTTAGAGTGCTCCAATCGAGTCCAAATGTATGACCGACCCCCACTAACTTTGGATGGCCGATCCACACATGCCAGTGGCACACCCCCTGGAACTCCCCTGGGCGGTTCCCCATACAATCATTTCAAAATATCACCATTTTTGGCCTTTACATGAGAAAAGAAACTAAAAAGTTCGACCCAAATTGGGGGACATCAGAATTCGTTTTAGAGGTATGGTTCCTTCGGCAAGGTTTCTTATTTTGATCCCTAGAATATGATTTTCACAGAGCAATGGGCGATTTTTTTGCCTCCCCACAAATCGACCGGCCTATATTATATATATATTCTTCGGCTCGAACTTTTTTAAGTTTTGATTCGCCGCAGAAATATTAAGTATATTAAGATAGCAAAGAATTATTGTGAAATACAAAAGAAGCTTAAAATTTATTAAAATAAGTGTGTTGCACATGTCACACTTGCACACCAAAAACGGATGAGAATATCGAAAATTAGAGAATTTTATTCAATTCGGCACCTTCATTGATTTCCTGAAGATAAAAGTATTGCGTTCAAGCATCAAGTATCACGTTCTTGCTAAACTTCAAGAAAAAAAAAAGAAAAACTACATAAAGTGACGTCTTATCCTGGAATGCCAGTTCAGAATCGCAGTATTGACCATTCGCCTTATTCGTTGGATCTTACGCCGTGTGACTTCTATATGCGAGATAAATCTGCTTTTTCATGAAGAAACTGTTAGAAATGAACTTCAGCACTGTTTCTACAACTCGTCGAATTACGTGAAGTCTTACTACGTCAACTGCAAGCGATTTAAATAGGAAGTAAGCTAATAATTAGCCTTACTTTCTATTTTATAACTTTTGTTCCCCGAGGAACAAATAAATCCAGAATTTCCAGTATTTTTGGATACTTATCAGCTTATATTACTTATACTTTCTATAGTTCGTTTTCTTTAAAGATATATCCTTGGTACTCCCCTTGGTGCCTAGTCCTCGGCGATTGGTTGAGCTTGCGTACATCTATGAAGGGCTAGGCTGTACCATCGGTATAGGACAAATATTAAAATTTATTGAGGAAGTTAGGCTTAGACAAATACTCTGAATCTATAAGGGGGTACATTAGATCTTTCAGGTCACAGTGCTAAATCGCCTCATAATTGTAAAAATAATAAAGGATGTATCATTCCAAGTTTTCAGAATTAAGTAGCGTCTTCCGTAGTAAGCCTCATTCATATCATTGACGCACAATAGCTCCTGGAATCATCTCTTACATATAATTTTTTAAATAAATACTTTAGCTATTTTAAAATCTCTTCGCCGCGTTTGATATTAGACGGGAGGTTTATACATACATATGCACATACATCTTTGTATAGCGCGGCATTTTTGCCGAAATGGTGGCATTTTTGCGCGGCCTTTTCGATCTGAAATTTCATTAAATTTAAATGCTGCTATTTTAGTTCCAATACCAAAATGTAATCTATAAATTTTGTTGATTCATAATCTACGAAATTCTCTTCAAGTCAAATACGAATGGCCACTCCCAGCCACGTTTTTTGAATATGGATTTGAATTTCCGCCAGAGAGTCATGATGATGGCGACGACAGCGCGGTTTTCTCGACGCGCACTTACTTAGCGACCAACAATTTGTTCGCTGTCATTGCATTTCATTGCTGTTGCTTGGTTTTCGCCATATTATTTACGTATTTTTTTGCTGCATATGCACGCTTCTCTTTGACTTCCCCTGTTTTGCTATAGGCGCGCAAATTTTTCATAATCACTAATACGCTCACACGATACTATTTTTTTCGATTTTAACGGAAATGTACGCGCACCATTTGGAATTAGAAATCAAATCGCAAATCGTTTTTACATACATACATACATACATACATACATACATACGTGCATACTTATATAAACAGTGAATGAAGCTATTCAAATTGTCGTCACCGCCATTGCAGCCCCACGCGTCTCGAATCTTCTGCTCATTACCACCTTGTCAGAGTTAGCGGCGATCCACTACTGCAGAAAACGTGGCCACATTTATAACACATTTACATACATATATACATACATACTTGCATACGTACCCGCAATGTGTATAAAAATGGGCACCTATATTATGAGGCTCATTCGCCACACTACACCTCACCTCACCAAACCATTCAGGCATAACCAAATCGATACGTTGAAGGCGCTTATTTATGACTTGAGCGTTTTTTAATTTTTCATTTTTCATTGAATTTTTTTGTTTTCAATATTTTTTTTAATAAGGGTGAACGTTTCTACTTTGAAAATTTCTCTTATTTCGGCATATTTCGAGGTCACACGGTATTCGGTTTTTCTGACCGCTTTATATGTAAGTATTTACTTATTTATTTATGTATTATGAATGTATGTTCGTAGAGGAGCGCACTGGATGCCTGGTGATTAAAACGAATGTTGTTATTTTCTATTTTATGATCGTTATTTATTTTTGAGCTAGTAATTTTTTGTTTACATATCGTTTTTGCGATCTTGTTTTAGAGAGCGGAAGTGGAAATGGCTTTATGGCCATCGAAACAATATTTTGCCTGAAATTTATGAGTAATGCAGTGCAGGGGAAGTTTGTGTATTTGAATTTTCGTATATGAAATTCATTAATTGTAAACTCGCACGAGTGGTTTTAAGTAACCATTTATGTCCGTAGTAGTGCGAGGGGTTACCCTTTCTAGGGTAATCAGATCGTAAATAAGCGGAAGTTAGGAAGTGTGACGAAGGTGGAAATGGTGGAAATGGAATGTTTGAAAAGCGGATGTGATTGCAAAACTCATTCGCATTTCGCTTCATTGCAGTACTGGCTGTTGTTAAATGAGAACTAAACAATTTTTTGCCACTATAAAACTGTAAAATTTAGTCATAATAGCTCTACTTTGCCCCGGCTAAAGTCGCTTGTGTTCTTTAAAAATTATTTGAATGAAGTGATAATTAGTATCCAAGCATTTAGAAGCCGGTAATGACAGAAAGAGGTTGAGTTCTGCTGGCCAAGACTTAGGCATAATTTAAAATAACTTAGGCCAACCCATCATATCAGCAACATGAGTTTCTTGTTAGCTTAAACTCCACTTAACTTAAAAAACATAGAAAGCTATAAATTCTAGATTCCTAAATTAGTATTTTACGTAATTTGAGGGAATGAAGTTTCGATATCATCTTTTTTACCTATTCTGAATGGTATTCCTCCAAAGACTTTTTTTGTATATATTTATTTGAAAGAATAACAACTAACTAATAATTATTACAGTTATAATATTAAAGCACTAACTGCCGAGCCTTCGCGTTATTGCTAAAAAAAGAAGAGTTGTCTGAAAATCTGCTTGTTCCTCTAATAAATATGTTAGTTATTTCCATAATAGTCCTCAAAATACCTCCACAGGGCATTGCCGTCGTTGTAAAGAAAGCAGTTACTCATAAGTAAATACCTATTACCTCAAACATCCAATCGTTAGCTCTAGAAGTTACCAATGGTTTTAAAGTAACAATAAATAAGAGCTACATTACTCCAAATCAAAGTTTTAATAACAGAAATTTAACAAATGTTCCAAGCCCTGTTTCAACTCCAATCATATTATTAGAAGACTTTAATGCGTCGAGTTCCCTTTGGGCTTCCGCTTCGGCCAACAAAAGTGGAACCATAATAGAGGACTTAACCTTCTCAAAAAATATATTTTTACTAAATGATTAATCTCCCACCAGTTTTTTCACCTATAAAATCTCTTCCCACCCTGATATCATCGTATTTTCAGCATCCATAGCCCCTAAACTGCCCTATCATATCTTCACTTGCAATCCCTTCTTCCTACCTCAAATCTAAGTCAAATCTGTTTCCAAATTTATAGCAGAAAAGACAGATTCCCCAAAATTCTGCTGTTCTTTATATATCTGTCTAATGACAAATAAGAGGCATCTGCCATTAAATCGATGATTCGATCAGCTGCTCACCTTGCGATACCACAAACCCACACAAAAAAGCGTAAAGTCAACACTTAGTAATGCAAAGAAAAGCTTTTGGTGCCAATACAAATGGAACAGAACTGACGAAAGCTATGTAAATTACAAAATTTTCTTTTCAGCCAAAAGCAATTTTTCCTTCGCAGTTAGCTTTATTTTATTTTTGGTTAGAAAAGTCCTACAAGTTGTTTTGCTAGGCAATTCCTGTTCCTAACGTGTCTTTTAAAACTAACCACTGAAATGTTGAATTATTAAGCGATGAAAACAGAAACGAAATAAGATTTTTTAGTTTTGTTTTCAGTATTTTATTTTTTGATCTATAGTTAAAAACAAAAAATGTTTTAGCTATACGAGGTTCGTTCAGCTTTCAAACAATTCTCTTCGAAAACAAGGTATGTCGCTGGCGACACGGATTTCGGGACTCACAGGTGTCTGAAATCGAACAGATAAAAAAGTTTTTGTTGAACCGATGAAAAATCGTTTTTTGACATTTTTTTAACATTAAAGGTCCGAAAAAATCTTCTTCTTCTTCTTATTCTTTTATTATAGGTTTTCACCTGTTTTTCCTTACACAATTATATAGTTATAAATTACAAAGTAGTATTAAAATTCAAAATGACGAAATGTTATTGTCCTTCCGCTGATGTCGAATTCCAGCTTTCGCGCCATCTCTTTGGTGGCCTTCCAGGTCCGCGCTTTCCATATGGTAGATAGTCCTTCGCTATTCGGATAATTCTGTCGTCACTAGCTCTAGAAACGTGATCATTCCAAGCTCGTCTTCTTGTTCTTATAAACTTCACTACGTCATTAACGCCAGTTTCGTCACGAATGACCTCGTTTCTAATGCAGTCAAGACGTGTTTTTCCTACGATGGATCGTAGAATTTGCATTTCAGCTGTACGCAGTAGCTGTTTTGTTTTTGCGTTTTCAGCTCGTGCGTCGGCTCCATAGGTCAGGATTGGTCTTATTACAGTCTTGTATATACGCGTCTTGCTTTCAGTGGTCATATATTTGTTCCACCATACAACATCCCTAATGCAACCTGCAATACGTGCACCCTGCATACATCTCTCTCTGAATTCCTTAATAATGTCGCGGTTACTGGATATTTCTATCCCCAGCTATTTAAATTTCAAATACTACAAAATTTTTTTTCGAATGATCATAATTCACACGATACCAATGATATCAAGTTTACGTCATTTAAATTTTATTTCATTAAAATCGGTTCAGTGTCCATTGTCCATGTGAAGACCATTTTTTGAAGGGTGACAACCTTTTGAACAAAACCCAGTAGGGGCAAAAAAAAATTTATTTTTTTACAATGGATCAAGAAATGAAATACTGGAAACAAAAATAAAAAATATTTTTTCATTTCCGTTTTGATCGCTTTTAAATAAACATCCAAAAACACCATTTCAAATGTGGCGTGGGCCTATAGTTAGTAACATATCCTTAGCATTCGTTCTAATCGACAAAGTCGAGTGATTTTACTTTTCCAACACGACAACACAACAGCTCACACCTCAGCAGTTGTGGTCGTTCCTTCGGATCCCTCGGACTACTATTTGTTCTCTAATTTAAAGAAATGACTGGCGGGAAAAAAATTGTATTAAAACGAGGAGGTTATTGCGGAAACGATATTGCCATTTATGAGACTTGGACAAATCCTATCCTTCGGAAGGGATCCACAAATTAGAAGAGCATTTGATGAAGGGTATAAGCCTCAACGAGACTATGTCGGAAAATGAAAAAGGTTTACCCCAAACAATTAAGTAGTTTTTAGTTTTGCACGGACTTTTGAAACGA
Organism: Anastrepha obliqua; assembly: GCF_027943255.1. Taxonomy (NCBI): domain Eukaryota; kingdom Metazoa; phylum Arthropoda; class Insecta; order Diptera; family Tephritidae; genus Anastrepha; species Anastrepha obliqua. The sequence continues at coordinate 92,621,507 of NC_072893.1, read as the reverse complement.
CCCTCTTATTATAGAGTCATATATGTATCAATGTGTATTAATTCTTGTTGGCGGCCGCCGTAACACCCAAAATATGGTGTAAGCGCCAATTATATATAGTATAATAAAAGGTGTTGTTGAGGAGTGTACTGCCATACATTTTGCGCAAATCGGAGGAATTTAATCACGCTTCAGCATTGCACTACAGATATAAGGTTCATTTCCAATCGAATACTTTTTAAATTCATGGTAGGAATAATTTTTGACACACCAAAGAAGAAAAAATATTCCACTTTATTTTGATTTTAATATTATTATTTCCAGATTTTTTTCCATTCATTATATCTTATTTGTTCAGAAAATTATACAATACACCTGCACGGCACATTTATTCACTAAGCAAATGTTTACGACTATTTGCCAACAATTGCGCAGCAAATTACGTTTGGTAATAAAAAATCTCAGCTACAGAGCAATAAAACAAAAGCACGAGTAGCATTAAAAGTGTGAATAAAGCAGTAGTACAACAACAAGAAATTCATTCATAAAACGATTTGCCGAAACTGGCCAACTGAAGGTAAATAAAACTCATCAATTGCGTACTCGCAGCTATAAACGAGTGTTAAAAAATCACAACATTCATCCAAACGCTTCAACAAAAACTCATAAATATGTGCATATGTATGTGTATGTGTTTGCAATTGCCCGTGTGTGGCTTAGAACTCAAATAACTATTACACTCGTAATTTCTGTTCAGGTGTTCACAAAGCACGAAATTCAAGAAATCGACGCCATTACCGTTCTAGCATTACGATTTATCGATCAAGCGGCCGTTTGTTGCCGAGCGATCGGCATAGCTTTAATGGCGATTCTATTAGTGATATGAAATATACATCCACACATACATATAAACATACATTTAATGCTTTTACCACAACGTCATCGGCATCTACAGGTGTTGTTTGTATTTTTTTGGCGTCCCATTGGGATGCAATTGAACACCTGCTGCATTGTCCGGCTGCACCTGAGAGTTTCACTTTCTCTGTAAACCAACATAAAAGCTTGCCTAGATGACATTCGAAACAGTTCTTTAATGAATTCGTAATTGGGTTCTTAAATTTGAATAGTTAATGGACGCTTGATGCACTATTTTAAGCCTATTTTTTATGATATCAAACGCATATTTATTGGCTTTGAATTCCTTTACCTATATGCATATTCTTATGTACACATGTATGGGTGTGTATACCTTTGCGTTCGTACGCTCAATTTGAATACGAAAATATTTACGTGACAAAACTCCCCAAATTAATTTTTTCGTGTAGCTGAGTATCGTATACATACATACATACGTAAATGTTATCCAACGCTGAACTGTGCTTTAGTTCCTTTTCTTTTTAATAAATTAGCGCGACTACTTGGTAAAAAATACAAAATCAGTAATAACACAGGTTAACAAATAGTTAATGATTTTTTTTCATTCAGGAAATAGTCCACAGAATTCCTATATAAAATCGATAGCTGTGTCCGAAAATTTACCTAACTTTTTTTTCTGCCATGTAGTTTTCAGGGCATCGGCAAATAACGGTAGAACATAAAAATGTATAAATCTGGAGAATCCGTTTACCGATCAAAACAGGTATTAGGTACATCAAATTAAAGGTTATTACATTTTAATGTTTCGTTCTTGTTTAATTTTTATTAAAATTAAAATTTTCCAGATGTCTAAAATGTTAGAAGAAATAGCTTTTATTGTAAGAAGTATATTTGTATCGTAAAAAATATATTTGATAGTCGCTAACTTTGCCAAGAAGGCTGCTATATAAACTCAAAGAGACTATTCTAAAGCCGGTTTACGACTTCATGGCTTTTATATTATTCAATATACCAATATATATACATATATTAGGCCGGGTCGATTTGTGGGGAGGCAAAAAAATCGCCCATTGCTCTGTGAAAATCATATTCTAGGAATCAAAATAAGAAACTTTGCCGAAGGAACCATACCTCTAAAACGAATTCTGATGTCTCCCAATTTGGGTCGAACTTTTTAGTTTCTTTTCTCATGTAAAGGCCAAAAATGGTGATATTTTGAAATGATTGTATGGGGAACCCCCCCCCGGGGAGTTCCAGGGTGTGCCACTGGCATGGGTGGATCGGCGGTCCAAAGTTAGTGGGGGTCGGTCATACATTTGGACTCGATTGGAGCACTCTAAATGGGTCAAAGTGGGATTTTTCGTTCGACCCAAATTGGGGGACATCAGAATTCGTTTTAGAGGTATGGTTCCTTCGGCAAAGTTTCTTATTTTGATCCCTAGAATATGATTTTCACAGAGCAATGAGCGATTTTTAAATCGACCCGCCCTACTATATGTGGAGAGCACCAAATAAAAAATTGTAGCAAATGTCTCTAAAGCATGTTTTGTGAATTTCATCAATAATCACACTGAAGTTAAAAAAACCGGGCACCGGGCACCAGGGACCCTATTTCGGAAATTATTTCCATCTTTCTACTATTTTATAATTAGTTTTCTTTCCGGTACAGTAATTTCTTTTTAAACGTAATCTTTTTAGGCTAACAGAATTAATCTTGATAAGTAATGATTTAAAAATTTTAGCAATAGACATTATAAACAATTCATCAGATTTCAAATTAAAAACGTAGGGTCGCATTGCAATGGAGTTGTGGTTCATGGTTCCATAACAATTCCATTAACTTTAACTGCCTTCAGACCAGTGTAGTTAGACATCGGAAAAAATCCCTACAGGTAGATTTTTGTTGGGAAAAATGGTTGTAGGGAAAAATGGTTGCAGGGAAAAAAGTATTTGAGCGTAGGCAAAAAGGAATTTTTTTGGATATGATATCTAAAAATTTATTATACATATTATATTTTATTATATTATTTATATTTATATATTTATGGAGTTCGCAAGGTACCGTGCAACTCATTTATGAATTTTCACTGAATTAACGTTTGGTGGCGCAGTAGTGCAACTAAAATTTAAGGCAATTTTACTCATAGATGTCCCCGCAATGTCTTCAAATTGGTTCGGCCTAAGAACGTAAATGGCCAAAAATCTAAATATAATTTTATAGATCAATTACATCAACTGAAGCGTTGCAAGAAGATTTTCTGTTACAACCTACTGCTGCTATAATTTACTACTTAGTATGGTTAAGAACCTGATTTCAAAAATTGACGTACAGATGGCGCTGTAAGCACTGAATGTGAGATTAACGTATAAGCTAAGAACGTAAAGTTACAATAACGTAAATTATGTGCTTTATTACCAAGGACTGAGACCGTTGCTTTGAAGCGCACAGCAATCAAAATTTGGTAAAGCATTGCCTTCTTTTTGGACTAAAAACATATGTATGTATTTTATTAAAAAATAGAGCTAAGTATTACAGGGGCATCAAGGCAAATATTTTTAAGATAAATCTGTCTCAAGAACAAGTTTTTGTATGGCATTGACACCTTATTTTTATATTAAATATTAATATATACATATTTATATCAGCGTAAAGGCAAAAACAGCTTTAAGGTAATAATATATCTGAATGGTGCTGCCACCTAATTCAAAAGAAAAAAAAAATAATTAACACTAGTCCCATGTCGATGGGTCGTTCGTGTCCGGCAAATTCGTGAAGAAGCTACTGTATGGTATTAAAATAAAAAAAATTGAAAAAATCTTTTCGGATATGTTTAGTTAAAGCTTAGAAGATACCTTATGAATTTTTTCTAACGAACGACGCATCGACATAACAAAAATTAATTGGAAGTTAGGATATTGGTATGAAAAAACAAAAAATATGTTCAAAGTTATGAAGAAGCTTTAATCGAAACTATTTGTGTACTGGGTTGCCACCTAACTCTTACGATGTAAACGATAAATAATAGTACAGTTCGAGCAAGTATTAGGATGTGTATATTACGCGAAGTATGATTTAAAAAATGCATACAACAATACTTGTTTAACAACCAAAAATGCTCCTGTAGCAGGATTTAGTGAATTTGGAAACATTTGTTTCCTACTCAATGAAAACTGGGAAGTTACCGAAATAAGAAGTCGCACTGAAATGGCTAGATTCAAATTTCTTAAAAATGGCTAAGTCCAAAAATGTCGCGAAAAATTCGCTTCATGATATGCTAAGTATGGTCAGTTCTGCTATAAGGCATGGAGATATGGACCATAAAATTGTCAGACATGAACAGACTATAATCATTTGAAATGTGGCTTCTCCGGAGATTACTTAAAATGCCTTGGATCGAACATGGCATTTAATGAGGAAGTGCTGCGAAAAGTTCACGGTGACCTACAACTACTCAGGTGTATCAAATGTATTGTATTAATAAAAATTTTTAATAATATAATACTACAATTGCAGTGCAGCCATTAAACATACTTACATACAGCTGCTTCATCTATTTCTTTCTACTTTTTGTAACTTCATTCAACGCAAACGATATTTGTTTTAGAAATTTATTTCGCCTAATCACTTATATACGAGTACCTACGTCCATACTTAAAAAATATTGAAAATCTTTTAAGTGACTTGTTCCTTTACGGACAATTATAAAAATATTGAGTGGAGAAGCACTTCAATAAATATATTTCCAGATACATATTGTACATACATAAATAAAAAATAAATAATTGGCGCGTACACTTCTGTTAGGTGTTTGGCCGAGCTCCTCCTCCTATTTGTGGTGTGCGTCTTGATGTTGTTCCACAAATGGAGGGACCTACAGTTTCAAGCCGACTCCGAACGGGAGATATTTTTATGAGGAGGTTTTTCATAGCAGAAATACACTCGGAGGTTTGCCATTGCCTGCCGAGGGGCGACCGCTATTAGAAAAATGTTTTTCTTATTTTTGCTTTCACCGAGATTCGAACCAACGACCTCTCTGTGAATTCCGAATGGTACTCACGCACCCACCCATTCGGCTACGGCGGCCAACATACATATGGACATACTTTAAAATACAAAATTTTAACTAAAAACAGAATTCATTTGCCTTTGCGTTTCAAAAATTTAATGTTCGTAAGGGTTTAGTTTAATTTATTTCATTTTATGTGTAAGCGAAGTCCGGCCACCAGATGGTTAATATGTATATACATATTTTCGGTAAAGCAAACAAGGGCTGCTGACCCTTGATAAAAATACCTGTCCGTGGAACACGGGGTTTAATGGCTTGCTGTGATATTCAATGATTTTCCTTATGCTTGTTGGTTGTTATTGAAAGGGTTGGTCGAAACGTAAACCGGAGCCTTTAAATTTAAAATTAATATTTAACAAATCTCTATCGCCTGAGCCTTTTTTAGATGACGAGCAGCTTACATACATTACCCCTATTCTTAAAAATGGCTTTGAGAACGGAGCTCGAAATTACATATCGGCCGTTACACTTTCGAACCTTACAAAAGTCCTTGAGCACTCTATGCCAGAGATGAATTTTGCCGTTAAATCCATAATCTGTTCATACCATTGATCGGTCGATCGAAAATCTTGTTCAGATTTAACAGAGAAGCTATAAGAAAAATGATAGGGGTATTAACTGGTCATTGTTTAATAGGCAGCCACGTTAGAAGGCTACAACTCCCCTACTTCGATTTCTATAGAAGTTGTCTTAATACAGAAGAAGAGGAAACAGTCAGACACCTTTTATGTGAGTGTGAAAGCTTAGCTATAAGGAGGCTGCGCACTCTTGATACAGCATTTTTAACCGATGTAGCGGGCATAGTGCATCTAAAACTAACGAAGCTCTGCTCGTTTATTAAAGCTACCTGATGGTTTGAAAAGAAACACGAATCTCGGTGAAGCATTAAAATTAAGAAACAGTTTTTTCTAATAGCGATCGCCCCTCGGCAGCCAATGGCAAACCTCCTGATGTATTTCTGCATGAAAAAGGTCCTCATAAAATATTATTTGCCGTTTTGGAACAGCATCAAGATGCACACCACAAATAGGAGGAGGAGCTCGATAAACACCCGAAAAGGGTCAACTAAATATAAGTATGTTCAAGGTGAAGTCCGAAATAAACGAGACTGAGCTAAAATAGAAACGACAGGAGCTTTGTTCTGATAACTTTCGAGTTTATTTATTCAAAATAGTCCCCTCTGGCCCCGATACACTGATTTGTGCGATCTAAAATCTTTTCGAAAGAGTGTTTCAGATCACTGAAGGCAATTTCCTTCAGAATGTCGGTACAAGCCTTGTGGATGGCCTCCACGGACGTAAACCGTTTTCCTTTCACGACCAAATGCAATTTTCCGAATATGTGGAAGTCATAGGCAGCCATATCAGGCGAATATGGTTGAAATGCGCGTTCTAGTAAAAAAATTAGTCACAAGAGTGGATCGATGAGATGGTGCATTATCATGCACGAATGCAAAACAAAAACGCTTCAAATTAGAAAATTGCATTGACGTTTTGGCCCGTTGGCACGAACTCCTTGTGGACAATTCCCTTGGAATCGTAAAAACGAATGAGCATCGACTTGATTTTTGACTCCAAACTCGATTTTTTGGGTGGTAGCTCGTTTAGGACCTTCCATTCGGCACTTTGACGCTTAGTTTCACGTTCATGTTGGAAACACCATGTTTTATCACCAGTTACAAGATTGTAAAGGAAGTTCTCGTCTTTTCTCGCCTCTTTAATAAGACCTTTCGAATATTGAATTCTGAGCAATTTTTGTCCGCAGTTAACTTGTGGAGAATGAAACATACACAGACCTTTCGTAAGCCCAAATGATCAGTTAAAGTGCGATAAGTCGATGTTTTGGAAATATTCAACTCCGATTTCATGAATTTCAACGATGATGTTCATTTTTGATAAATTTACGAACAATTTTGATGGAGTTTTCAACGATTACTGACTTTGGGGGGCTCGTATGTCCATTGTCATTTATGTCCTCACAACCATCTATGAAACGCGTAAACCACTCATGAACTCTGGCACGAGATAGACAATCATCGCCATAAACTTTTTTCTGCAATTCAAATGTTCGAAACTCATTTTTGTACCGATGACACAAACATACTGATACCTTAGACGCAATAACTTCGCTTCCACTAAATCGAATGTCACCAAGCTTTTACTGGAAGTCAGCTAGGGATGTCACTTCGAACCCACTACCTAATTAAAAATATCGCGCCATCAAAACCAGTCTTGTTTATTTTGGTCTTCACCTTGTAAATACATACATGCAGATCAAAATTTGCTTGCTTTTTTCACATGAAACTTTTTCTCAATTTTTTTAAATTTAAAGTTTGTTTTTTCTCAGTTCACTTCTATCTCAACCCAAGCGCCCAATCTCACAAAACTATGCTTGCATACTGTTCAACTGCATACCAAGCACCGAGTATTGTTAAGTAGATTTCCTTCCTTAGAAAAGACAAAAGAAAAAATGGCGAATTAGCATCTTAACGGCCAATTTAATGCGTTGACAGTAGCAAAGCCCACCAAATTAGCAGCGAATGAGACAAAAACTCTCTAAAAATATTTACGAACAAAACAAAGTGCAAATACTCACACTACCACTACACTACACCGAAATAAAGGAGAAGTGGGAAGTCAACATCTCAATGAAACACCTTCGGGAACAATAGACTCGAGTAAAAACGGCACAACGACTGAAAAGTTTATCTTCTGTTGGTTCTCCTCCACTACCGCGCTCTGCCTGGTGTTGTATTCTTCGCGACACCACTTGCAGAATAGCCTTGAGAGTGTCATTCGTTTGTAATTTAACGCGCTCTTTGGCTGTTTTCATAACTTTTAAGGTCCTTGTTGTGGAATGTAATAAAGCAGTGGGAATTATCTTCTGGCGCTTCACAGTTTTAATGCCGTTTTGCAGGTTTTGTTTTTTTGCTTTTACTTACCAAGGGGCACTCACCTCTAGTTACATTTGTGTGTTGACTTCTTTTTCCCCTACTGATGAGCATTGATATCTAACTGGAGAGCGTCCTTACTCATCATTTCTGCATTTTGTTATTATCCGGTGAAGTTGCTCCTTTTAAGTGCCTCCATTATCAATTGTTGCTTTTCTTTCAACTTGACTTTAATTTCGGCTTCTTCGAACTAATTTTGGTGTTCTCATTTCATTTTATTTATAAGGAGAATATTTGTCACTTGCTTGTGTTTGCATAACTTACAAGAAGACATATTTCGCAGTGATTATCGTGTAAAGGAAAATAACAGCGGTTTGTTTTGGAAAAATCAAATATTTTGGCATACTTTAGAATTTTGGAAATTTTTTGAAAAGGCTCTATTTCTCAATTTGGGAAACTAAACCCGAAATTTGCATTAACCCCATCGTCAGCAGTGATGTAACTACTTATAGAAGTAGGTATTTTTTCCAATCAATAGGTGCGCCTCAACTTTTTTCCGATAGGGAGGGCGAACGACACAATATTTTTTATTTTTCGCTTGTCACTTGTAAACTTCATTAGTATACATTTCATCATGGAACGCTACGCACTTGAGCAACGATTGCAAATCGTGCAAATTTTTTATGAAAATAATCGTTCTGTTGCTGCTACTTTAAGAGCATTACGGCCATTTTACGGCCCATTTAACAAGCCGTCCCGTTTTGGGGTTATGTGAAGTCATTGGTCTACAGTAACAAGCTGGCGACGATTTGTGAGCTCAAAGCCAATATTGAACGCGAAATTGCTGGAATTTCGGCCGATTTATGCAAAAGAGTGGTCGAAAATTGGGTTCAACGATTGGCTTCGTAAAACGTACACGTGGTGGTCATGCAAAAGAAATCGAATTTCATACTTATATGTATATGTTCAAACTCGATAATAAAAAAAAAAATTAGTTAAAAAAGTCAAACCGTTTGTGTTTTATTCAAAAAAGTTCAAAAGTTGAAGCGCTCTTACTGAAAAACCCTATACTTGTATATGGACATATCTCTATTATGATTTCCTTCATTGCCTATTCTGGCATTCCGCAAGGGAGTATTTTAGGATCTTTATTTTTTGTTTTATTCTTCAATGATATGAATAGATGTTTTTTCCTTCAACCATTTCTTAATATTCGCCGATGATTTAAATTATTTTCTGTAATAAAAAATGTGACTGATGCGGCAAACCTTCAAGTAGAGATGGACACGTTCGTTCTTTGACCTTATCAGTATCGTATTTCTTCAAATAGAGAAATACTTCCCACCATATTTTGTACAAAACACTTCACTGAATCGATGAAATGAAAGATCTTGATGTGATCTTCGACTCTCATTTTTCTTTTAATTATCACCCAAATAGGGAAATAATAAACCAAATCGTATTCAGGTTTGGGCTTTGGAATCATAACGGGTAACATTTCTTAGACCCTTACATCCTGCTATTTGCATCTAACTAAATAATTGGAGGCCACAAATTGAGTTAAAATCTTTTTATACATTTTTTTACTAACTTTTTTAGCAAAGAAAAAATTATTGAAATATACATAATAAAAGTTATTAATATTATCATAGTTAAAAACTTCAAAATTATTCGCCTATTTCCGTAAGACAATGGCTACTTCACTACGTAGACAATTTTTCAAACTTTAAAAAGGTCTTCATATTTTAGGTGAAAATTGCGATGCTTATAATAATCATCATGAAGGAATAGTCTGAAGAAAAAATGTTAGTACTGACATTATAAACATTTCAGAGCTAAGAGACTTTTGTTTGTTAAAAATATGAATATAGCAAACAAAAGCCCTTCTTGGCATCTGTCCAGTTAAGTTTGAACTTCATAACAACCTTAAATCTACTAAAGGTACTATATTTGCACCGTGTTTAAATAACGTCTCTGAAAGTGAAATTGTTGACAATTTTAAGGATCAAGGAGTTACTTTTGTATACAAGTTTCTTAAATTCATTGACGGCAAACCCGCACTTTCTGGAGTCATTCTATTAACCTTTGATCTGTATCACTTACCTGAGAAAATTGAAGTGTCATAGCATACAACAAAGGTAAGACAGTTAGTTCTATCCTAATCTCAGGCGGTGCAAGAGTTGCCAACTACTTGGCCATACACTCAAACGATGCATAAAAACGCCTGTATGTGTGAATTGCTCACTTCCCCCTCACGGCGATTTGTCATGCTCCCTCATTTTTTGTGCTAACTGCTCCGACGCTCATTCATCCTCAAGCAGAGATTGCCAAAATTCATCCAAATGAAGCAAATCATCTCAATTAAAATTGATTAAAAATGCACTATGCGCGAAGCCATAGCTCTACACAAACAACAAATTCCACCTCAATTAAATGAGAACTCGACTCCAATCCACAACCAACCAACAACAAAACTAATTTCTTCAAATCAAATCAAATTAACAATAACAATAACGAAAATCCAACAAATAATTCAAATACTCCCACAACAATAGCCCAAGCACTATCGTTTCAGGCAACAACTCACTTGAAATGAACTCAGATGTTAATCAAACACAACAAAGAATGCTAATCGATAACTTTCTTGCCCAAATGATTTCTATCCCCACGAATTCATATCTTCTTTTTCTTCTCTTCCAACAAACTCTTGAAGTTTCGCTCTTAATCCCGACTCTTCTCAAGCTACTATCTCAGAAACAAACGCTCTTAAGGAGGTTTAAATAATGAAGATAGTACAATGGATTTAATTTTACATGAGTCCTCTCCTGAAATAGTTTGCCTACAAGAAACACACATTCCACATAGTAAAACAGCTCACGCTCCAAACAAATACCTTAGTTACTTTAGCAATAACCCCAACAACAAAACAATCAAACAAGGTATGACTATCTTTGTGAAAAATTCCCTCTGCCATAAATTTATCCCAATAGCTTCTAATATTCAGACTGTCGCTGTAAAAGTAGGTTTTAAAATTACAATTACTGCATGTTACATTCGACCTGAGCAACCATTTAGTAGTACAGAAATACTAAATTTAATAAATGCCTTTTTGGATCCTATCATCCTTCTGGGTACCTTTAATGGGTGGAGTCCTCTTTGGGGGCCATCTACAATAAATAATAGAGGCAAAATAATCGAGGATGTCATCCTTGCAAAAAATTTAGTTATTCTTAACGATGGTTTCCCTTCACATTTTTCGACTCATAGGAGCTTTTCGCATCCAGATATTTCTATTTCCTCTTCCTCTATAACCCCAAAACTAGAATCCAAAACGTTGAGTGATCTACACAATAGTGATCACTACCCTATTATTACATCCCTCTCCATGTCACAATTTTGCAGAGTAAAACCTAAACCTAAAATTATAACAGAACACACCTATCAAGTAAAAAACCTGAATCAGCAAATGTCAACAAAGAAGCTTTTACTAAAAAGCCCCTCATACGTTCAGCGGCGAATATTGCTATCCCACAGACTTGCACCAAAAATTTCTCTGCGAAACTTCCATATTGGTCAAATTTGCTCTCCATCCTAAGGAAAACTAAACAAACTTCTTGGGCGGAGTACAAACGAAATAGGTCTGACGAGAATCTTTTAAAATACAAAAAAGCCAACGCATGCTTCAGGCGCGAATTAAAAGCAGCGAAAAGACAAGCTCTAGAAACTCTTATTGCGCCTGCATAGCACCCTCCTCTTACCCAAAAAAGATCTGGTCAGAAATAAAATATCATACTTCTTCATGTCAGCGTAACCACATCCCTTTTATACACTCGCCAGAAGGCGCAATATATTTCCCCAAGGAAATTGCCGACAAATAACTTGGTCAAACTATTTACATAGTTCAAAATTCATACGGATTTTAGCTGTAAAAAGTCAAGTATAGTACCAAAGGTTATCACAATTCCTCATCTTCCTACGAAGCTCTTTGTTTAGAATCTCGCATAACTTTAGAAGAATTTAACTTAACTTAATTTTTTCTTCGTTGTGAGGTAAAACACCAGGTTCTGATAGAATAACGTAAAATATCTTGAAAAACTTGCCATTCGCCTTAAAATCGCGCGTTATTAATTTGTACAATTCGATCTTAGAACAAGGAACATTTCCGCAATCATGGAAAATTGCTGCAAAACTCCCGATTCCCAAACCAAACTCCCTCATTTCCAATTTCAGGCTTATATCCCTGTTACCTTGCATCTCGAAAGTTTTGGAGAAGATCATTGCTCGTCGTCTTGTATGGTTTGCCCAGCAAAATAACCTCTTAAGTCCACATCAGTTTGCATTCCAGAAAAACTTAGGCGTTATGGATCCACTGCTTATCTTTGAAAACTTTGCCTCAACAGCTTTAGCAAACAGAAACCATGTTTCAGAACTGAGTATAGACTTTAAAAAGGCGTATAATAGAATTGGCTCGCACGTTGTCTTGGAAGAGCTTAGTCGCTGGAAAGTCGGAGAAAAAATATACAAAGTCATAACATCATATTTATGTAATCGCAAATTCTTCGTGCGTGTAAACAACAATGAGTCTAACATTCTCCCACTTTTGTATAATAGCGTTCAAAGAAGTCAGCTCTATCATATCCTTAAACGCAAATATTGAACACTTTGCTTATGCCGACGACGTGCTGATTTTCTCTAAAACTACCGATTTAACAACTGTCAAAACTCATTCACTGACATCTTCTCTAAACTCGAACTTTGGTCGAAATCATCAGGGACAAGTATGTCTATTAACAAAAGCTCCATCTTCACATTTGCCGTAAACATAATATCTTTTTCTAACGTCACACTTTTTCACACTAATACCCTTAAAGTACTCGGAATTATATTTGATCAAAAATTAATTTTTAAGGGGGAAGCCTGGTTTATAAGGTCAAAAAAATCAATTTTTTTTCGTTTTAAGCGATTCCTAATATTTTTCAGAATATTCACACAAAGTTATAGAGCCTAATTCTCAATATTTCCGTAGATACAAAGCCAAAGGTAGGCGAGCGCTAGGTAGTTACGCTGTGACCGGACAGCTATAGTACAAACTTTATCTTATTTTTTCGACTTTTCATTTTTATGATTTCTTTGAATTGGCGTACATGAATGAAAAAAAAACTAATGAACCTGTTGAAATGAATTATAGCTTGTTCCCTTCAGTATTAAATTCTCTTCTATTTGAACTAACAAGATAGATAGAACAAAATTTTTCAAGATTTTTATACCAAGTTGAAGTGAATTTTTTTTTTTATAGAAAGGCATTTTTTTCTTTAAAACCTCAAAAAAGTTGAAATTTTGGAATTTCTCTCAGTTTTCTTAGTTTATCTAGAATAAAAAATCATGATAATTAGAAATCCATTTGAATTTTTTGCTTTAGATAAAAATTACAAACTGTATCTTGTACGCCAGTTGGAAACTCCAGCATTACACATTTTTTTCAACTTATTTTAACCAGTACACAAATTTTTTATACTTTTTAAATGTTCATTAAAAGATAGAAACAACTTTGCAGTGCTAAATTAATTTTTTCCTTAAAAAAAAAATCGCAAAGAGATGCAATTTTTAGACCTCATAAACCAGGCTCCCTTAAGCATCATTATGAACATTTTAGAATAAGCTTATTATCAAGACTAAATATAATTAAGTACTTGTCTTCAAAACACTGTCTACTTCATGCAAAAACACTGGTAAAAATAACTGGAGCTTTGATATTATCTAAGATAGACTCCGGATTAGCTATTTACGGACATTGTGCATACACCCATCTGCAATGCCTAGACGCGCCTTATCACGCAGCAGCTAGAAGGAGCATTAGAGCCTATCCTACTTCTCCCATTTATGCCATCTTAGCGGAAGCTGGTCTAGCTACCCTTGTGGAAAGGGTATCAAATAACACGCTGATGTGTATCCCTAGAGTTTTATATTGCAGAAGCAAGCTTTGTTTGAATGCGTTTTTTCATGTCAACACAAGACAAGTAAAAATGGCCGAAAATCAACGATTCAAAATTTTAATTCAAGCCAAAGAACTGACCATACTTATATCAACTATTCTCGTGGAAAAACCGTCTCATCTAGAATGGGTCGTACCAAGCTATTTAGTCATAAATAATTTACTGCATCAGCAAAAAATACTACTGGCCCCGACGAATTCAAGCAATTATATCTTGAAACTGTTTGTCCTTTAAAATCAGACTGGGACCTGTTATTTACTGACGGATCTAAAACCGATACATGGACTTCATTTGCCGTAACAAACGAAATAGGTACCACTATAACCGTTGGAGTTTTACCAAGTTACTGCTCAATGTTCACAGCCGAAGCTGCTGCGTTACTTGAAGCGGGACACTTCGCTTCCCAAAAAACCATCAATATATAATATGCAGTGACAGTAAATCAACTAATCGAGGCTATTCTGAACCCAGCTAATAACTCTCCAGTAATTACAAAAACGCGCAACATGCTCACACAACAAAAAGGTTCAAGCAAACTTATGTGAGTTTCGGGTCACAGTGGCATCAAAGGTAACGAACAGGCCGATAGTAGAGCTCAGGAGCCATTGTACATGTTTGAATACACTCTTCCAGAAGATATAAAAAATGGTAAGGCGTACCAATTATGAAAGTTACCTGAACAAATGGAACCAGTAGAAACATCACTACAAATCCTTCAATCTCTCCAGGTCCAAAAACCAATACTCGTCAAATTCATCATGCCGTAATATTAAGATCGTTGTTCGTCTTAGATTTGGTCATACAATTTCAACCCACTCGTATTTGCTAAATGGTTTGCCGAAATCCCCGTGCCCGTTTTGTGGATTCAGCGAGTTCACCGTATCTCACTTCATGGATATATGTTCAGGAATCCAAAATATTAGATCATTGGTGTTTAAAAATATTAAAATTTCTGAACTTCTGAAGCAGACAACGGACTATAATATTTGTATCATAAATCAATTCGTTTCTCGCTGTAAATTAAAAATTTAATTTCATAGGCTTCTAAGTTATCTGGTATATATAAATAGTAGTGGTTACATCCACATTCCCTCGATTGTATTATACTATGTTCATCTTTCTCCAGTATAGGTACAATATATTATAGTCTTGCAGCTAGCATCCAGTAAACTTTGTATAATATAAATATTTCCTTTTTTCTTCTTTATCTATATTATTAATTATTTAAAACAATAGCCGAAGGCCTTAGCAGCCAGTGCTTGTGCTTTTTTTCTTACCTTTTCAAGAAGTAAATAAAATATTGTACAGGGTTCGCCATCTTTTATATCGGTATGTAAACGCTGAATAACTTTGTCATTTACTAACTGATCGACTTCAACATACTTACATATTTCGATACGTCAATTCAGTTCAATTTCAACCATGGATCGCTTTATACCGAAACAACGCGCTGAAATAGTGACGCTATACATCGAAAATAGTCGTTCTCTTGTTCTACATAACTCACCGCGCATATCGCAAAAAGTATCGCGGCAAACAGGCACCGTCTGACAATACTATTCGTCGTTTGGTGCCGAATTTGTTTGAGCACGGGTCAGTAGAAGATCGTCAACATGCCGTGCATCAACAACCAAGGCGTTCCAATGAACTCGTTGAAACATTGAGGGAGAGCGTTGTCCAGGAGCCAACAGTGTCGTATCGTCGTCGCGCTCAGCATTTTGGCGCCAGTAAAACCACAATGCGGCGCATTTTAAAGTATGATTTAAATTTGTTTCCGTATAAAGTGCAATTGACACAAAGAATATTGCCGCTGGAATGATTGACACTGAACCCAATTTTTGGAAGCAAATTTTAATGACCGACGAGTCACATTTTAACCTCTCTGGCAGTGTGAATAAACAAAATTGCCGAATTTGGGGAACTGAGAATCCACACGAGATCCATGAAATGCTATTGCATGACCGGAAAGTAACTGTTTGGGCCGGCATTTGCGCCAAAACCATCATTGGGCCACATTTTTACCGAGAAAACGAAACGGTCGATGTCTGCCCGCAAATGCGTGAGAAAGGTTTAGACGGTTACTGGTTTCAACAAGATGGTGCGCCATGTCTGCAACGAAAATTCTCGGGACGTCTAGTGTCAAAAAGAGGCGACATCGACTGGCCCCCCAGATCACCTGACTTAGTCCCCTGGACTTCTTTTTGTGGGGTTATCTGAAAAGTTTACGCCAACAAGCCGCAGACTATTGACCAACTTAAGGCATACATTCGTGCTGAAATCGACACTATAAAACCCGAAATGATTGACAAGGTGATGACAAATGCAGAAAGCAGTTTGTGATTGTTAAGGGGTTATATATGTACCTTGAGAGCCCGAAAAAATGGACGATTGTCATAATTTTTTTTAAATATGTTTTAGAACTTTTATTCAAATGAGGCAGATATCATACTGAGGGGTAACTCTCGAATAATACATTTTGGTGTTTTTATTTTAAAAAATGTTATTATTTACTGTTGATATCGCCCCGCCCCCGAAACGCGGGGGCTTGTAGTGATCACGGTAGTGCATGAGCAGCTCAACTGAAATCAAAAAAATTAAATGACTATTGTAGAAAAATGTTTTTTAGTGAATCTGAACGATTTATTTACCGAAATAAAATTTTCTCGATATGAAAAACGCTTTCCTCCAAAAAAATGATTTTTGAGGGGTTGAAAAATTAAAAAAAAACTAATTCGCGCGAACTATGCAAATATTTATAAAAAGTGAACCGTTCAGATTCACGAGGTTTGAACTTCGAATAATTAATAAAAAAGTTTATGCAAATCGGTCAAATAGTTTTTGATAAATAATGATCACAGATGCTTTCCATTTCAATTCAACCGGGCTATTCGGGTCATGTTCTTCGATTTCGATGTAACTCAAATATGTTGCTCTCTGGTCAAAATAATGAGACACGTATTTTTTTGTTCGCCCGAAAAAAATTTTTTTCAAGAGTTATCGGCAATTTTGTTTTTCGGCTCAAACTCGATTTTTTTTAATTATATAAGAAAAATTTTTTTTTTAAATGCCCATAACTTAGTCAAAAATGAACCGATTTTAATAATTCTGGGTTCAAAATGATCGTAATTACTTACACGAGCGACTTCATGTAGAAACAATTGCAAAAAAGTAGTTGAAAATTTTTTATTTAGAAAAAAAGAAAAAAAATTGAAATTTTTTCGAAATTCAATATTTCAAAAAGTGTATTTTTTTTTTTTTATAACTTTTTCCAAATCAAAAGGACATCTCAAACTTTAATAGAGCTGAATGCCTAGTAGCTAAAATGCGTTGTTTTTGAGTAATGAATTTTTGAGTAAAAAACCTGTTTCGCACTTTTTGTTTTTTTGCAAAATAAAACATTTTCAACTTCTTTTTTGCAAATGTTTCTGCATGAAGTCGCTTGTGTAAGTAATTACGATTATTTTGAACCCAGAATCATTCAAATCGGCTTATTTTTGACTAAGTTATGAGTAATTAAAAAAAAATTTCTTATATAGATTCTTTCCATTTCAATTCAAAAGGGCTATTCGGGACATGTTCTTCGATTTCGATGTAACTCAAATATGTTACTCTCTGGTCAAAATAATGAGACACGTATTTTTTTGTTCGCCCGAAAAAAATTTTTTTCAAGCTTTATCGGCAATTTTGTTTTTCGGCTCAAAATCGATTTTTTTTAATAATAATATATAAGAAAATTTTTTTTTTAAATGCTCATAACTTACTCAAAAATGAACCGATTTTAATAATTTTGGGTTCAAAATGATCGTCATTACTTACACAAGCGATTTCATGTAGAAACAGCTGCAAAAAAGAAGTTGAAAATGTTTTATTTTGCAAAAAACAAAAAGTGCGAAACAGGTTTTTTACTCAAAAATTCATTACTCAAAAACAACGCATTTTAGCTACTAGGCATTCAGCTCTATTAAAGTTTGAGATGTCCTTTTGATTTGGAAAAAGTTATAAAAAAAAAAAAATACACTTTTTGAAATATTGAATTTCGAAAAAATTTCAATTTTTTTTCTATTTTTCTAAATAAAAAATTTTCAACTACTTTTTTGCAATTGATTCTACATGAAGTCGCTCGTGTAAGTAATTACGATCATTTTGAACCCAGAATTATTAAAATCGGTTCATTTTTGACTAAGTTATGGGCATTTAAAAAAAATTTTTTCTTATATAATTTAAAAAAATCGAGTTTGAGCCGAAAAACAAAATTGACGATAACTCTTGAAAAAAATTTTTTTCGGGCGAACAAAAAAATACGTGTCTCATTATTTTGACCAGAGAGCAACATATTTGAGTTACATCGAAATCGAAGAACATGACCCGAATAGCCCGGTTGAATTGAAATGGAAAGCATCCACAGCGACGGTAATTTTGGATAATTTGCGCGCTTCCACGGTCGGTAACTTTCGTTCTAGTGCTCCGATCTTTATGATTTTTTGAATTTATATTTTTAAGATGATGTACTTTTAGAATATGCCATAAGAAGTTTTATATTTTTATATTTATATAACCCCTTAATAAAGATGGCCACTCGATTGATATTGTATTCAAAAAATAGTTTTAATAAATTGTAAATAACCAAACCAAATAAAAATACCTCTTTTACAAATTAGTTGTTTTTTTCAAAGTTATTCAATGTTTTCATACCGACATAAAAGACGGCGCACCCTGTATGTGTGTGGTTTGAAGTTCTTTATATGAACTAAACGTTAATAATTGTGAACAACTTCAACCACTCATAACAAAATTAATTGAAATAGTCTAATTTGCATACCGCCATGCTGGCCTTAACGTTCCCGAACGTAATATTTGCAGTCCATGCCTTTTCTACTGAGATTCACAAAACATTAAGTACGAGATTTTAATATATTTTCTTGTTATGTTGTTCCAAATTTTTCTTGTCAAAATAAATAAATATTTGGCTAAATGCGATTACCAAAATTTGCACAACACTCGCTCGAATTAAATTGCATCAAATAAACTTTTCAGTAACGAATGAGGAAAGCATATAAGATTAGAATTTAAGAAATAGAAATGAGAAATAAAGAAATAGAAAAAATGAATGATAAATATTAGTACAGCCTTTCGTGGCTGAAAAAAACAAACTTGGCTTTGTCCTCTAAATATTGTAGCAATCGGCACTTAGCGCTCATCAACCACTCCAGTATCAGTATGTCCAGTTATATTTTGTTTTATTGGCCGCCAGCAATGCCAACACCATATTTATAAACCCTATCTTGTTTGTATTCGTAGGAGATGACACAACCACGTCTGCAGTTGACAGCGGCAAATTAAAATGTGCTGCTCGATTTGGTCGGAGCGAGAGCAGCGGGTAAAAGGAAGTCTGAGTTGTTGCATTGAGTTGGCACTGTCAACGCCAATTTTCGTCCTGCTGAGTGTTTGGTGTCAGTATTTAATGACCAATTCCACCACAACAGTGATCTACTCATTCATGCCTATTCGTCGATAGAAAAGAAGGGTAGAAGAATATTCCTCAGTGTTTAGAGTGGATATGTGAGTGTGTGTGAGCTTTTCAAAGTTTGACTATGAAAATTTTCGCTGCTTAGAAGTGTTTGTGTGATTGTGTGCATGCGTGCGTGTATAAAAGATATTTCATTCGACGCCATCCTGCAACACTTTGCTTACTGCAGCACGCACTTTTTGATGTGGCATCATAAATCTTAACAGTCGCATAGCAAATCAGATAAAACAGATAACAAACTTTTGCTCTCCACGAGTACAAGCACAACCACAACAACAACAACAATAGGAAAGTAATGAGAATACAACAAAGAAAAGTAAATAGCGAAATGTCGCGATTTGTTGTGCTGTTTGAATAATTTGTTTTTTTAATGGATGTCGACTTTGGCGGTAACGTCAAAATTTCGAGTTTACTACAGACGCTCCTGTGCTTAGTTTATGCACGAATATGCCCGACGTGATTGGAACAGGGGTGTGGCGCGTTGGTGGATGGATGCTTGCGAAACTCTTTGTTGCTTGCGGTTTTGCCATTTTGTTGTTGCTTCATTATGGCTAATGTTGCGGTGATTGTTGTTGGAGCTGATTTTGTTGTTGTTGGCGGCATCGTTGTTTACTTCAATTAACTTTTAGGTATTCCACGACGTAGATAAACGCTCCGACAAATACAAAGACATTTACAAGGATTGCCAAAATGCAAAAATTAAACAAAAGTCTAAGCCTAAAAAGGCTTCCCCCACCACCTGCTGTTTTTGTATGTATGTTTATATTTTGAAAGCGTAACAAACACGCGACACAATGCTGCTGTGGCAAGAATAATTTCCAGTAATTTATCATGTCTCTCTGGCAACAGCAACCCAACTCTGAAGTTCGCCGATATCCGTCCGACAAAGTCAGTGGCAGCAGCCTCTTCAACCGCAGCCACTTTCGTTTCGTTTCGTTTCGTTTAATTTTTGTCAATTTCATTTCGCAAAGCGTGTAATAACAATGACAACAACAACAACAGGCAGTACAATCACAAACAGCAATATGCAAACAATCAAGCGGATAACCGCCGCCAACCGTGTGGCTTCCGTTTCCTGAGGCAATGCGACGCTGCAGTGCAGCTTAATGGTGCAACATGTTGTGCCGCATTGCATACTTTTCAGCGTGACGTGTGTATTGGCTTGTGCTTGGATTTTTGCATATATACCACGGCACATACGCACATATGTACTCACGCTGCAATGCCGCTATAAATCATCCATCATTTATCATATTTAATGAGAATCGCCAGGGTTGCCACTTCTCTAACGTCAACCACCATCACCGCCACCCTTTCACCACTGCAGTGCAACTTGTGTAAAAGGAAGAGCTAGGAGTCATAATGGGGTATACAAGTGCATATTCCCCCTCACTCGCTTTGCTTCGCGCTGCTTAGCAATTTTCATCAATCGTCCGAATCTTTCTCGAGCTCCGCTCTTATTGCGTTCACTTTTCCCTTGCCCACTTCTCTTTCTCATTCTCTTATTTCATCAACAAGGCTTTGTCACAGCTGTCACGTGCGTAATTAAATTGACGCATTAAAATGATTTCATTCAAAGCGTTCTCCGCACAATGCCTACTTAAATGGTGTCTGGGGATTAAGTGCACCAAGGCTACTGGACAAGTGAGGAAGCCAATTTTCTCTGATTTTTTACACAACGAAGTGGAGGTATGAGTTTTGCACTCCTGATTAATCGCGACATCATTAATCAAAAGGTGCAATGATCACAGATTTAGTAGCATTTGTGCAGTAACTGTGTTATTATACGCATATATGTGTGTATGCATGTTTGTATGTATGTATAATAAGTACCTGGATAAATTTTATCGAATAAAAAGTGAAATTTGATTAAAATAGAGGCATGAAACTTTTCCAAGGATAAGAGAACATTTTATTATTATGTCGAAAAATGTCTTCTCGCACCACCAGTACGGGTTGCCCATATTCGACGGATCTTCAGCCATTTCGATGACTCTTTGGGCCCATTCCAATCGATGAGGCTTGCCAGCAGGCAACAATCTTTGCGTAAATTGAATCTTATACGGGAATAAATGCAAATCAATGCCTATAATTCGTTGTAAAGTGGTCCGAGTAATGCCCAACTGCTAAGATCGGCGATTTTGGGATGTCCTTGGCGACGTCTCAACACTGGCCCGTACAAGACCAATATTCTCATCCGATTTGGTCTCTTCGGATTAGAAAGAGCATCACCAGTCGAAAACCTTTCGTACAAACGTCTAGTGGTGTTCTTAGAAGGCGCACTTTTCACATCATTTAATTTTTATACGCACGTTGAGTTTTCACAATTGACTTTTTTTGTTGAATGTAAATTTCAACAATTTGGGAGCGCTCGCGTGGCGTGTACTGTTCCATGGTAAAAATCTGCTTAGACTGACGCTTCCAACGCGGTATGTCATTAAGCGATCTGAAGTCTCTGTCAAAAGATACAGGGTTGCCAGATGGGTCCGTCGAATATTGGGAACCCTGTATATGCCATATGGATTAGTTTAATGACTTTGAATCCTTTCCAACGACAATTAATATTAGTTCGCTGGATCCTTTGCTATCATAATTATTCCACCGATCTTCTCCTCCAATTTCTGGTGTACGTTTAAATAATGTACTATCGGGTGTTTTTTTAAGAGCTTGAGAACTGAAAGTGATAATACAAAACAGAGATATTATTGGAATGAATTTGAGTCCGACATTTTTCCGCCGCGGCTACGAGTTACATGAGCCATTCGATCAGTCCAATTATTGACTACTTTTCCCCAATAAGTCTGGCCGTATGGTGTTATTGGTGGCTTGAATATTGGCGGAGAATGCTTCAGGAGTTGCTGGTTTGTCGGCATAACCCAATGACTTAACATAGCTTCATAAAAAGTAATCCAGAGGCGTTAAATCGCAGAACGAGGTTGCCAGTGAAGAGGATCACTTCTGGAAGATCGATTGTTAAGTGTTTTGTATGGCAACTTGCACCGTCGGTGTTTAGCTGATTAATTTTTAGAAGCAAAAACTCAGGCAACATAGCTCGATAGCGCTCGTCATTCACCGTAACGTCATCTCCTTCTTCATTGTGAAATAAATAATGTCTTCGCTCCATACTTGGCAATCCATTTAACCAGAAATGAGCTTCATCACTCAGTATAATTCTTCGACAAAAATGTGAACCTTCGACCAGTTTCAAATGAGCTTAATGAGCAAAAATACCACTCAAGCAATGGTAATTTGGCTTCAACACGTACACGAACTGTATTTTATAGGTATGTAAGGCGAGATCGTGTCGACTGGAGTTTCCCAAGAAGTACTTTGGGTCCTTTGCTATTTTTCTTGTTTATCAATGACATAAAGACTGTTTTTCATACTTTATGCTGACGTCCTTAAGATTCTATTGTAAGAAACGTATTCGACACAAATGTTCCAAAAATAGATTGATAAAGTTTTTTCTTGATGTATATTATTTGCAAGCAAATGTTTTTAAATATTGTTTTCCTCCTTTGAAGACATTTTATTTTATCTCTAATGGTCGTCTGAGATTAGTGAGTAAAATTTGAACTTGGGAGTTTTTTTTGACGCTATGTTTACTTTTACTAGCCATAAACTATTTGATTTCAAAATTTTTTGCTATACTACAGTAAATTTCATGCTATTTCTAAGGCCCAATAGTACAGAGCTTATACCCTTAATTTGCTCGGCACATCATTTGCTCGTTCTAAAATGGAATATGCATCTTTCATCTGGAGACTTTGTCATACCTGTCACATAACTCGAGTTGAACGTATTCAAAAAGTTTTCATTGGAAATGTAGAACCTTCGTTTTCGTGACCCCATTTCTTCATACAATTTTAGATGAGTGCTTATCAATTTGAAACTTCGGCAGTCTAGATCGTCTTTATCTTCCGTCTTTGATATTATTCAGGAAGTGTGGATTTCTCCTCCCTTCTGGAGTGAATCTATTTTAATTCTCTATCTATATCGCTACGAAGTTTAGATTTTTTCCATATTGGCTTCATAAAAATTCTGTATACAAAGAACGCACCCATTATGAGAGCTCTAATAGGGTTCAATACTATCTACAAATTTTTTGAGATTAAATTTGCTTCCTCTAAACACTATTTCATTCTTCTTACTTATTCATCCCGTTTTACTTAGGGTCAGCTGTCCTAGTTCGTAATCACTAAATTTTTCGATCTTGGCTCGTATCGGTGTTTAAATTCGCACATTTTATGTCGCTTTAAATCTTCTTCGTCCATGTAAGTTGGGGTCGCCCTGGCTTCTTCCAAGCCATGATACATAACTATGATTAGAACTATGTTTCTCATATCGTATCATATCTCATTTAGGTGAAAATGGCTCTCTCGTATTTTTTGCACAATCGGCGCGATTTTAAGGCTGTCACGAATGTTTCCATTTGGTTCTTTGTCCAACGCTGTTACCAACCATGCTGAGTTTACCCTATGCTGCACGTCTTCATTGACTTCTCCGGAAGTTGTTACAATGGAGCCAAGTACATAAATATGGAAACTTCGTTTAGAGTGTTGGCATTCAGCAGGATCGGCGATCTGCTCGTTGATGTTGAATTGGTGGAAAACTCGTAGCAATTGACCCTGCTTATTTCAGCTCATTCGACTCGAATTTATTATGCAACTGACTGATTGTAGCTTGAGTATCTAAACACTAGTTCATTAAACTTCTAAATAATTATTGATTTATAATAATATATAAATTGAAGTATTGATGAAGATTACTATTATTATTATTATTTTTTATTTTTTTTGTTAAAATATCTGTATTAGTCTAAGATATTTTAATCAACTTTTACTTCTATAAGTAAATAAACGAATAAACAAATAATGGTTTTTTGAAGCCTAGGAGGTTATACATAGATGATAAGCCATTGATGGAACTGGAGCACAAGAAACCGGTTAAGAGCTTCTGATAAATAAAGCTTAAAATTCTTCGCATAAACATGTATTTCTATATATTGACGAGCACTAAAAATGTCTTTGGCGAGTAAGGTAAATAACAGTAGTCCGAGAATTGAGCCTTGAGTTATATATATGATGACCTCGCAAAACAAGGAGCAAATATGCAACTTACTGGTCCTGAGCCTTTCTGTGGACTCACGAAAAGCCACATTAATGAATTCCTCAGGAAATGGGAAGAAAGAAAATTTGCTGCACACTGGCTAAATTGTGCCGGTCAGCGTCAAGCCAAACAATTTCTTAGTCCCAACAAAGGAATATCAGACAAGCTACTCTCACTAAACAGAGTAGATCTGCGTCTTTTAACAGGATACCTCACAGGTCACTGCAGCCTGAGGTATCATTTAAATAACATTGGTCTATCAGAGACCAATGTCTGCCGCTTTTGCGAAATGGATATAGAAAGCTCAGAACATGTGCTTTGTGAATGTCCTGCGCTGGGCAGACAAAGACTTCACCACCTTGGTGGTATCATAGTATC
Source organism: Anastrepha obliqua (assembly GCF_027943255.1). Lineage (NCBI taxonomy): Eukaryota > Metazoa > Arthropoda > Insecta > Diptera > Tephritidae > Anastrepha > Anastrepha obliqua. The sequence goes on along the minus strand of NC_072893.1, from coordinate 92,596,688 downwards.
TCCATGTAATCTTTGGAACAACAAACCCACAATAGTGCTAAAATTTATAAAAAGCCTTAAACTCTAGGGTTACAAAAATAGGTCTTGCACAATAGATCAACTCTGGTCGCAGTGCGTAATGGCCTTCTAATAATAATAATAATAATATATATGAGCACGAAATCAACTTTTTCACGCGGAGTTCTGCTCAATAGCTTTACTGCGGATTCAGCAAACCCAAAGCAATTCTATAACTAGATCACAGAAGTTCGTGATTAACCGATTCAATTGCTTTAAAAAAGTTTAGACTGAAAATATTGCGTGCGTAGATGGGAGATAGCGGTACAACTTAGCAAAATATGACGTACACTTAGATCAGATTTGTTGCAGAAACTACATGAAGGTATTTGAGAATTCTTCAAAAGGTATTCATGTGTTAGAAGGCAGTGGCCTAACCTTAGGCGTATAAAACATTTAATCATCCAGGTTGATGTGTGAAAAATTTATTAATTTACGAAGATATTTGTTCGAACGTTAAAGATTCAAAATCCGTAGAAAAGCAGGTGAGATACTTATTATTACTTATTAGCCGAAAATCAAAAGGACTAAATGCAGACTTATTTTTAGTAATCGGGGGCGCAGCAGCCTTCTAGGCCAAAATCGTTTAAGCGTTATCGCACCAATCAAGAAGAAGAAGCATAATATCAGGTTTTCAAGCATCAGGGAAGCAAGAAGTAGTCATACTGTGGCTAATTATATGAGTAACTTTATGAATTTGACGGGAATTTGGCGGGTGGCAGATATGTTTTATGAGGAGCCTTTTCATGGCAGAAATACAATCGGAGGCTTGCCACTGGCTGCCGAGGGGCGACCGCTATGAGAAAAATGTTTTCCTTCATTTTGATGTTTCACCGAGATTCGAACATACATTCTCTCTGAATTTCGAATGGTAGTCACGCACCAACTGATTCGGCTACGGCGGCCGTCAGTTTAGGTTTGCCTACAGCTTATTTACTTATTCGTGTCATTTTTGCTCTTTATTTATATTATAATTTGTTAAAGTACTTTTTGACTACATACTTTCAATTTTTTCTTAAAGCACAAGCATCTTGGTATAACTACAATAACTCTAATGAATTTTCAGAAAAGGGTATGTATAATGGGTGAATATAGTCGTATATACATGAATATATATGTACAATAGAAGGATATGTATTAAACTGTCCCATTTTCAGCAACAACACTTTCAAGATTAAATACTAGAATTTTTCACTCAAGGCAATAAATTCACATATCCTTGGTAATAAATTAGAGTATCAAAGGATAAGTTCACATGGGTATTTAACTCACATCAATGTTAGTGGCAACAAAAACAACAACACGAACAATAACAACAATAGTCGTAGCATCAAAAGTTAAGTGAGTCAAAGGTGAACCCAAGAGAAGGTGAATAAACGCACATTAACCTGTGAAAATAATACGAGATCCAGGTACACAGGCATACCAGAAGGATATGAAAGCGAAACTTTGACATGCTTCGACTCTGGGGACCAACAGAAGTCAATGTGCGTGCGAATTAACAGTATAGCATAACTGGCGGTAGGATGGCGAATGAAGTTGTAGTGGCAGCACGCAATTCACTTTTGCTATGATGTGGTTTTCTATTAAAAAAGTAAAAGTAAGAGTAAGTAGCGGAATGAAAAAGGATTTTCCAAATATTTAACTCGAATTCCATGAAATTAACTTTAATCAACAATATTTGCGTAAAAAGTGAAGAACAAAGCTTTGGGAATTATTAAAAGCGCAAAGTTGAAAGGACGCCTTTGAGTGTAATTGTAAGTAGAAGGGCCACTGCTTCAGGCAGGGTTGGCCTCAAAAATTGCTACCCAACTGCTTACATAGTTGAATTGTTTATTTGTTCGTCATTTGTTGGGATTAGCGCTGAGATTGAAAAAATATCAATGGACTAGGGCAGCTCAAACGGACATCGCTGCCATATAAATGAAGTTGTTAAGTTGGCATTAGATTGTATATATGCAATGCGAGTAGAATTGGCCGCCACAGTGACACTGATGACAAGGATGACCACGATAAGCGTCGGCAAATAGAAATGAATGTCACTGTGTAATCAAAATAAATGTGGTATTATTGCCGTCGTACTGAAGTGCAGAAAAAAGTAACAGAGAAAAAGTGTATATTGTAAGGACATGATGAGAAATAAATCAGCACGCATGGCAACAACGCGATTAACTACTGTTATATGTACTGCACACATACATGTATGTATGTGATGGGTGTTGTCAGTGTTCTTATCCTTCGGCCGACGGCTAACAAATTTGCTGAAATGTACTGGCGCGTGGCGAGCCAGCAACGGAACAGTGCTGATAGTGTCAAAGCGGTAAGAACCTAAGCCCTTGAGCATTTATTTTTATTAACTTGCTCGTCGGCGACCTGAAAGGACATATTAAAAGTCCACAAGAATAAATTGCTAGGATTTGAAACGAAAGAATTTCATGAGTGTTATATGAACAATTTGCAGGTAATAGTAAATTTTTTCACAACCGCAGCCTACACATAAATTTATGTATTTATATGAAAATTACATACAAATAAGATATGTTCTATAATTGAACACTTTTTTTAATTTTAGTATACATATAATTTTTTCTTATGTAAATTACCTTCACTAATTGTTATCATAAATTCATTTACCACGCACATACAAATAAACAACACAGAATGCACACAAATCTGCAGAAATCCACAAAAAATGGTCGGCAGTAAGCAAACGTGGTAGGAGTAGCATAAAATAGCCATAAAGAGTCCTTAAAGATTAATTAATCTTCTGCATATGGTACAACCTCCCTCTCTCAATGCATGCAACTCGTTGGTTAAATGTCTACCACTTTACCGACACCTTCATTACCCTAATCATACATAGTGACCAGTAAACATAAGCAGGGTTGCCAAGTGGCAGTGATTTAATCAAATTAGTCTAAATAATAAATACTATTTCATGTGCTCTGACGAGAGCTACACCTACAGCCACAAAAATATCAAGCGGGCACAACGCACAGTGGGACGGAAACGAGCTCATTGTCTCAAAATGTGTGCGTATGTTATTGCATATGTGGACTTATTAATGAAATAAATGATTTGATTTGATTTAAACTCTATTATAAAAACAGATTTGAAAATTGAAAAGCTGAAAATGATAAATCTATATATTATATTTATATAAAAGAAATTCATGTTCGTTACACTATTTATAACTCGAGAACGGCTGAAAATAGGTGGAGAGGTAGCTTAGAACCAGGAGACGGACATAGGAACTTTTTATACCATTCGAACGCGTTTCGGAGAAGTCATTATAAAATGTGGTATAACAAAAACGCATCTGATATGGAATAACAAAACGCAAATGACAGCTAAACGTAATTTGGTCGATGGCTCGGTAAAGTCGGTTCTGTAAAGTCGGTTTACTGACGATAGTTTAACGTGACAACGTCATAAGAAAATATTGATGGAATGGTTGCAATTTTCAAAACAAAATTTTAATTTTATTTGTTTGATAGATATTTTGTATGGATATAGAGGAGGAGGTAAATGGAATTGCAATGGAATAGGTCAAGTTACATTTACACAAACGTGAAAAATGACGAAACATTTATCAAATTCATGAAAGATATCTTCAATTTCGATTGTGCATCAGACGTTAATAAGTCAACAACACTAAGAGGCATCATCATCGATTTGACTTTCTCAAGACACTTTATACTCGAAACACTCCCTTTCATTTCCTACTTTTTCTATCATCGTTTATTCTCAACATAGAAATGGTTCATTACCATGCACACAGGAAGAAGGCATATGCAAATACAAGTATGTGAATTTATATACAAATGCGCATATACATACATATATATGCTCACTCAAGTAGGACAGAGCCAGATGTCGAACGTTGCCGAACGCGGGGACCGATTGTGCTCTTTGTCATTCGTTCCGCGCTCTCGCTTGCAGTTCAAGCACATTAGCTTACATTTGCTTGCGTACGGAATAAATTCGTATATTTGATATGTCCATATGACTTGTATGCATCTTTACATATAGATTTATTCTTTTTGAAAATTGCGCGAAATTGTATATGTATATGCATGTTTATATACATATATTAGTATACAACATATCTTATAAGGTATATGGTAAATATTACCATACATTTTTTCCTTCATATATAATAAAAAAATTAATAATAATAACATTAAAACAACATTCGTTCGTTCCGCGCTTTCGCTTGCAGTTCATTCAAGGTAACGGCAATGGGCAAGGTAACGGCAAATTTAAATCCACCGCGACTTTGCAAAAGTACTCGACTTGCGGTGTAAAAACTTATGCCGAATTTGATTGAGGGATAAATTTAAAAAATCAGTCTTTTCACATGGGCAGCTATGTTGCCTGTTCACGAGTTGGGAAACCATCCGCTTTGTTTGTGTTAACGTCAGACTAAAGAACAAAAATGTGGTTTACCAAAGAGCACTTCAATGAAACGGATAAATGAAATACAATTTTTCGTTTTCAAATATAAAACAAAAAAAAATATTTTTTTTTTTCATCTTTTAATCCCCAAACGAAATGTTAAAAAAACGAAGTCATCTGGTGGCGAAACGGAGTACGCCGGGTTTGCTAGTAAAAAACAAAATCTTGAAATAATGAGAATTTATAAAGACAATCATTGATTTAATTTTATCATTGATTTTATTTTATTTATTAGTCAGAGCAGAGCATTTTATTCATTGCATTTTTGGCTCCCAGTCAGATTCAAGAGCATTTTAGCATCATCAGGTAAGTTCTTTTCTGAACTCACTTTTGGTGCTCTTAGGCTTGAAATAAATCGATCTGATGTGAATAATAATGAAGTAGAACATCTTCATTAGATGCTGAACGATAACTCTTCCTGGGTTGATGTAATCGGTATCGTCTACAATCTTTATTTCGCGCTTTTTGTGCATCCACAGACAATTGGCCTATAAGCAATCGTCTTATAACCCTTTCACCATGAATAAGGATTTTATGGAGCGAGGATGGCATATAATACCAATTATATTTACTTATTTTGAGCAGCATCCATTGCGTATTGACCGAATTTGGTAATATTCTTTGTCAATACCCGAAATATTGGCTGAAGATTGGTTCTTTGAAAAATATCTTCGCGCAGTATTACCATCATTACTATTGCCAGTTCCTTGCTAGGGTTTGGCTATATGAAGGTCACGTTAATTTCGAAACCATTGCACATACATATTTTTTCTTCTCTTCTTTGCATATTTTACATATTTTCTGGAGTTTTTGACGAACCGTCGCATTGTCTACTTATTGCCAACTATTATTTCATTTAACAGTAAAGTTTTGTGCATCTTGGATGTAAAATGTTGTTTTAGAACTGCAACTGCAAGCAAGAGAACTGATGAAATTGTGCAGTCCATGAAACGAGATAATGCGAACAGGAGATTTGTTCAGCGGACAGTTGCACTTTTCGCGAAATCGGAAGTGTGGCAATAAAGAATCAAAGAAAAAACTGGACGAATGCGATCTGTCAGAGGACGTCTGAAACTGTACGTGAACGAATTCGTGAACGTATCAATAAGAAAAAAGCTAAAAGATTTAAAATGAGCCGTCAAACTGCGCATTTGATAATTAAAGAAGACCTTAAACTTAAGGCTTATAAAAAAAAAGAAATGCATAGACTTACGGAGTTCCAAAAAATCCGAAGGGAAGATGCAAAATGCTACCAACGAGGCATGAAGAACCAGAAATACTCTTTTTTTGGTTTATATTAAAACAACTTTATATCTCTCAAAATGATCGTGTGTTTGCAGCTACAATATCTGGCATTCCCAGAGTCAAGAAAAGTACAGAACCATGCCAAAATGTATCTTCAAATGTGTTAATATGGGGCTCAATTTGCAAGAATAGAAAGCTTTCACTTCATTTTAGTAATAACGGCGTCAAAATAAATGCGGAATATTATCCTAACAATAGTTTTAATAGATCACTTGGAGATGTGAGGATATATACCATTTTGATTCCAATAAGATTCTGTTCCTGCACACAAAGCCTGACTTCTGGAAAATTAGAGTCAGCGGACTCTTTGTTGTGTGCTTGTTTGCCGTCTTTGGTTTTATCAGCTGATGAAGGACGATCTCCCCCTTCTCCAAGTTAAACCCAAAAGTACTTAGGCCTACCGCAGATTTAGCAAACTTGGAAACTTAAAAAAAAATTACTTTGGATAGTTTCAAAAATCAATTATTAAAACTTTGAAACGAAATATTAACAGTAATGAACAGTTACAAATTTTATAAGTTGTGGTTTAAGTTAGCATTTGGTATTAGTAGTTGGATATTGATATTCGCGCAAAACTAATACTGCTATGCAAAGTGGCGTTGCTCAATACCAGCAGCGCCAATGCCGGTTAGCACGAGACTTTCTAATCATAAATCACGAGGTGTCAAACACTGCTGATGAACAATTATTTGGCAACTCTGATTTAGCTAATTCTATACAAACATTTGCATGAAGTTACGAAAGTATTTTACTGCTCAGCTAATGACACAAAATGTGGAAGCATGCATGCATGTATTTGTGTGTAAGTAAGGGGATTAATTTCTCCACCAGCCCGTACAAATTTAAACCGGTTTAACTGCCGGTGAAACCATCCCTATTTCCCAGTACAGTGGAATGCAGAAGTGATCGGAGGTTTGGTTAACTGACCGCTTGGTCGGCTAGTCAACTGAGCGGCTAGCGGTTTTTGGGCTTATCTCTTGCTTGCCTGCTCACCATTCGCGAAGGGGGGCTCTTTGAAGAAATAATTAATGACCATGTTTTTGCCACTGTTGCCCATTGTGGCAGCAGACAACAGCTAGCAGGCAACAGCCGCTGCTGACCGGCCGAGTGCGCGTGTACTTGTCCAACACATACGAAAATTATAAGTAAAGCATTCATATCAGCCAGGCGCATCGGTTGAGCGTATGCGGTGGGGCGACAAAAGTTCAACATTATCCTTTCGGCGGCCACATGCAGTGCAAAAGGAGGCATTTAATTTTGGTTGAGTATGTGTTTGTAAATTTCACCATATGAACATGCAAGTGTGTATTTAATTGTGTATGTGCGTGTGTCATTCGTGGAGTTGGACCATTAAAAATCGTTTATTTCGATTTGATTTAATCCAAAATAGATTGCTGGCGATTTGCTGCGACCGCTTCAATACGCATCGTTAACTACAAAAACAAAGCGATAGCTCTTGAATGTCCATAATGGGTAGGCAGAGGTGATACTCGTATCCTGGATTGTTGGCATAAGAGTTGCCAATTTATGTAGTCAATTTGCGTGCGTCGACAACAGACTTTCAGCTGCGTGGCATAAACTCGATTACGTACTCATGCATGTATATGTATGCATATTTACTCGCATGTATGTATGTGTGCTAATATGCATTGGTATGTTGTATGCAATATGTGTGCAACCTCAATTTCGATATCCTTGCCAGGATAAAATGCATCAATAAACAAAAAACGATTATAAATTTTGGTTAATCCTTATTTTCTCATTACGATTCTGCAGCACAAAAGACTATTGGATTGCTGAATAACGAACGATGTTGTAGTTGTATTTAGTAACATCGAGCCTAGGATGTGAGGGGCTGAAGTTATCGAAGTACTGGCTGTGCCATACAAATGCACATCGAAATATTTTCCTTACCATATACACCATCGTGCAACTATGGACTGCTTCGCGAAGGACTCTGTTGCACGCAATAAATACGCACATTGGGGCACAATGGCGATAAATCGACACTCGCAAAGCGGCAACGGTAGCTGGGGTGTAACAAAATGCAATGCGAGTGAAAGCTAATATAGTTTTTGTCATTTACTGTATTTCACCAGCAAACCCATCGATTTGCGAATGCCCGACTCTCTGCCCACACTCACACCCACTTCACACCCTTCGTTCACCGCTGGTCGGCACTAAATGGCAATTAAACAAATCTCGCGCCGGGATTAAAGTGCGATTTTGTGGTGGCTGCAGCGGCAACGTTGATTTTCATTTGCGATTTGTTTACAATTTACGAGCGCTCGTGGGGTCTGATGGCCTAATGGGTCTAATGGTATATTGGTGTGTCCATGCTGGCACGAATTTCCAGCTATTGACTACCAGCTAACTACAGTTGAAGGTCTATTTTAAAATGCATACGTTTTAGGTGGCGGTTGGTCCTTGTTTGCTTTGCGGTAAATTAGGTATTTGCATTTACATAGTTTAGTTTAACGTGCGACTTTTCACACTTGCTCAGTAGGCTGGTGGTCAGGATAAAATCACAAAAATTAAAGCACCAATACATACATACATAACTACGCATAATAGAAACAGGGACGTTTTAGTCTCTTGAGGTGTCTGGACCTAGCAATTATTATGTTATATCATTTAATTTATGGATCAAGTATATAAAAGTATATTCCCATACGATTTGTGCAACAATATTTCAATATTTTCAAAAATTATGTGTTCAGAGCTTCGAGAAATATAACAAAAAATAGCTCATAATGCCATTGCAGGTACTAATTTTTGTGATCCAGCACTCTCAGATTCATTACAACCAATACCCATAGCCCGCGAGAATTTTTTATATGAAGAAAATGTGGGTTCCACACTATGGAAAAATTGCCTCATTTTGTGGCCATAGCCCCGATTCTTCAGGACTGGGTATAGCAGCCCTGTAGATGCTTTTATATTAAGAATTGTCTTTGATTTAAAATATAAGTGAAGAACATTAATTCTCATGATCGTGCAACTAGTAAATCATTAATAACAGTAGAAAAAAGTGCTAACATGGCAAAATGCACCGATAGTATTTAAGTAAAAAGAATTGTAGATACGTACCTGTTAAAAATGCGATCTTGTTTAAATTATGGCACGCAGAGCCCACAACAAAAAGCAAAGGAACGCACTTTTTAATCATTTATTTAATCATTGGAAATCCGAATATTTCTTACAGCTAAACAAGTCTAAGGATATCGCCAAGAATCTATACTATAAAGGTGAATTTCTGTACGTTGTCCGCGCATCACTACGAAACGACAACACCAAATGACGTAACAATTTTTATACATTCATATTTTCACCCAATGAAGGTTATAGGCATATTTTTATAATGGAACTCCCTTCCCACAGCCCCCAGGTCACGCCACCACTCTCATTCGTCAGTAGTAATCGAATATTTGCTTAAATTTAATCTAAAAAATCTTAGTTTTCCCTATTTCCCACTATTTATAGCACACTCTAGACTTCATAATCCGCATAATCTGTTCAAATATGGCCCAAATGCAAAGTTCAAAAACGGTTTGAGATAGAAATTTAATAAAAATAATTTTGCTTGATATTTTTCTGATTGGTTGTTTTGATTTTATTCAACGAGGCATAGCAACGGATGCCGGGTATTGTAATATTATGGTTATCAATAAAAAATTATTTTCCATGAAATTATTGTTTGTAATTCTTTTATATACCTTCTGCTCAGATATGAACGAGACGTTATCAATAAAACGGTCCGCGGATGACATATGGCAAAAATACATTTTTCGGTTTTTGGCAGGACTGTTATAAGCTTACATAGCAAATTTCAGCGTGATATGTCACATAGTTTGTTTTCTGTGCTACTGTAAACAAGTCAAGCTCGAGTGTGTTCTTCGAATTCTCTTTTCTTCAATTGTCTCAAAATGTTTTCCACGGAGCGGCAACTTGAGCTTGGGAAACAGGAAAAAGTCACATGGAGCCATATCAGGCGAATACGGTGCTTGCGGAACGATACTAACATTGCGTCGCTTCTCCTAGCATTTAAAGTATAAGCATCAACATCGTCTGCCCATCTTCTTGACTATCTTCCACACTTTTTGCTGCCCATAATATACGGTGGGCCATGTAAAATTTGCTTTTTGAATCGGCTATAAAAAAAAACTAATCAATATTTTTTCAAACTTTTTTTATTTTGAAGATTGAACATTGTCATTTATGAATGAAAAATAATATCGTTCAAATGACTGCTACGACTGGCTTTACAGTAGGCCATTCGATCAACTCAATTTTTAAGCACATTTTCGATTGTTTGGGCTCCAATTTCATGAATGGCAACTTCGATTTCGTGTTTTAAAGCATCAATCGTCTCTGGATGGTTCGCATAGCATTTGTTCCTAACGGCTCCCCACAAAAAATAGTCCAACGGGCTTAAATCACAGCTCCGAGGCGGCCAATTGATATCGGAATTTCGGCTGATTATTCGGTTTTCAAAAACGGTAGCCAGAAGTTCGAGTGTAACTTTGGCAGTGTGACAAGTTGCACCGGCCTGTTGAAACCAAATGTCGTCCATGTCATCCTCTTCAATTTTTGCAAACAACTCATTGATCAGTCAAAGTAACGCTCGCCATTTACTGTAACCGCGGCTCCTCACTCATTTTCGAAAAAATGGAGATGGCCCGATGATGCCGCCAGACCAAAAACCGCACCAAACAGTGACTCGTTGTGGATGCATTTGCTTCTCTACAGTAACGTGTGGATTTTCTGAGCCTCAAATTCGACAATTTTGCTTATTGACGTAGCCACGGATGTGAAAATCAGAAAAGAAGAAGAAGACTCACCACTTTGGAAATAGGTTTTCAATACTTCCCAATTTTGTTCAAGCTTATAGCGTCCCATTTCGTAAATGTCAAACCTTTAAATAAATTATGACAACATTTGACATGTCATTTGTGTTAACATTCTCAAAAAATAGGTGGTTTAAAAAGCAAGCGCTATATGGCCCACTCTGTATATATTAAGTATTTCCTAAACACATTTTCTATATAAATTACGAGTACCAGACTCATTAAAAAAAAACTCGACCTTGTGTTTCTGTTTTGAACGAAAGTGTTTGCGCCTAAATCAATACTGAACGTGAATACGTCCCTGCAAAGTTTGCTTAAATGAATAAAAAACTGGTTTATTGATACAACAAACTAGGCAAACGCACTTGTTTGCTAAAATGCAAAAATACATATATAGAAAAACAATTAGGATAATTAGGAACGCTTGAGCGAAATGCAAATGTTTTGTGTTTGTGGCAAAATTTGGTGGTCTAACCCAACTCAACCATTCAGAAATAACATTTTTGTACAGCAAACATTTCTTATTTCATAAAAACAGAGTTATTTTTTACGCCTCAAACACTTTTGCATGCGGTGTTGAAATCACAGATGGTGCTAAAACTCAACACCTTTCGTGAAAAAAAAGAAATATAAAAAGTGATCCAAAAAAGTGTGTTGTATTTGTAAATGGTTTAAGGGAAGACAAGAAAATTGTTGCCACAAATGATTAATCATGTGTGATATAGCAGAAGGATGTACAAAATACACATAAATATGCAAACATACATACGTACATGAACTCGCAGAAAGGTGCAATCAGCGCTTGAAGGAATAGCTTCGCACGACCGCTCAAATCCACGCCACTTCGCATTAACTATACACACAAGCTGTGAAAGCGAAAAAAATATCAACACTAAAAGAAGGAAAAGGTGCACAGAAGAGCTGTTGATGTCATAAATAAAAACCAACGGTAAAAGGTGGAGAGGGCTAGTCTATATTCTTCCGTGAAAATGTGGCAGAACCTGTAGGCTTTGCCCGCATTTTCTTTAACATGTTAATGTATGCATACATCTTGGCAAATGAACGAACAACATACGAGTTTATGTAAATAGACTCACATATGTATGTGGGCACCCCTTCCCCTCATTCATATGCTGGCAGTCTGTTTAGGCCACATTAGCGTCAAATAATGCGCATAAATTGAGTTAGTTGTGAAAATTTATGAACTTTAGCAGCGCAATAACTGAGCCGGAGCAGTTGAGTGCGGTGAAGTAACCAGTTGTGCGGTAAGAAATGGCGTTAAAAGTAAAATTTATTGGATGTAACATTTTTGTGAACAACTAGGAGAGTGGAGGCAAAAGAAAGCATGAAATATGGAAAGAGTTGGAGTTTTTTAACCGCATTAACCGATTTTAAAAATTTTTAGAATACAAGCTCCAAGGTTGTTATGTATAAAGAAGTTTCCAAATAGTTGCCAGAGGTACGTTGACAGTCAATTAACAGCTTTCACATTTACTTTATTATTTATTTACAGCGGCTGCTGCAGTCGAATTAGTTGGCGCGGGAGTGCCATCCGGAAGGACCGGGGTTCGAAAGAGCTTTGAGCATAAATCACCAAATGGCAAACTCTCGAAATACGAGGTGTGTTCAAAAAGTATCGCGAATTTTGAATTTTTGCGGGAGCATGTTAAACCATTTGAAACCATCACTCGCGATCGTTACCGACTGCAGCTAATGCGTTTGAATCGAGCTATCAAAGAAAAGCGGCCGGAATGGGACCGACAAACTGATTTTGCTGCATGCCAACGCCAGGCCACACGTTGCTAAATCGGTCCAGAAATATTTAGAGCGACTGAATTGGAAAATCTTGCCCCACCCGCCGTATTCCCTAGACATTGCACCTTCGGACTACCTTCTGTTCCGATCAATGCAGTCAGCCCTTATTGGAGAGCGGTTAACTTCTTACGAGAGGATTACAAACTGGCTCAATGAATAGATCAAGTCAAAAGAACTCAAATTTTTCGTCGGAGGAATCCGTATGCTGCCTAATTGATTAAAGAATTCGTAACTTTGGCTATGAAAGGACGGAAACTTATTACTATACCAATACAATTTTATTTTTTGCACTAAGTTGCTTTAGGTTATTAAGTCATTCGTATACTAATATCGATTACACAAAATGCGAAGTTATTACTGTAAATGACCTCAAAAATTTATTTAATTTTCATTAATTCAGTTTAAAATTTAATTTTGTAAAGAAAATCGAAAATTGAGGGCAAATCAAATTCTTTCAGGTTTAGAATTGGAGAGTTCGACGAATAATTTTCTAGTAGAAAAGTGTCCTGATTCCGAAGGCCTCTCCGAGTAATAGGAATCTTAGAAAAATCCCTTCGGGTGGTAATGGACAGTCACGCCTCACGTATGATGTCGGAGATAAACGTTGAGGAGAGTGCAATCTTTCTAACGCTTAATGATGGATAAGCATCTAGAACCCCCAGAATTACAATAGAAGTTGAAATTGGATAAATAAAGTGTACAGAACGGAGAGCAAATCGAAAGAAAGCTTTTTTGGGTTCGTATGGTACTTCAATATGACAATCACTGCTCGAGTGGGCAATGTATAAGTATACATTAGGGCGGGTTGATTTAAAAATCGCTCATTGCTCTGTGAAAATCGTATTCTAGGGATCAAAATAAGAAACTTTGCCGAAGGAACCATACCTCTAAAACGAATTCTGATGTCCCCCATTTTGGGTCGAACGAAAAATCCCACTTTGACCCATTTAGAGTGCTCCAATCGAGTCCAAATGTATGACCGATCCCCACTAACTTTGGACGGCCGATCCACCCATGCCAGTGGTACACCCCCTGGAACTCCCCTGGTGGGTTCCCCATACAATTATTTCAAAATATCACCATTTTTGGCCTTTACATGAGAAAAGAAACTAAAAAGTTCAAGCTTCACGAGCTTCAACAGACGTACGTTGACCTATTACTATATATTAAAGTTTATAATCGCGCCCCATCTCTCTTAATAAGGAAATCATCTTAAGAAACGATGTAGAGTAGTATTTAAAAAAATTGCGTAGTTTGCAAATCGAAACATAGTTGCCAATAACGGCAAAAGTTCTAATACGAAACAAGCTGTGAAATTGGGTTTCGCTGTAGCTAGTTGTTGTTGTTAGCTTTGTTCATAAATTAAAGTCATTTCAAAATTATTTGTTGGTGTTTATAATTGAAATTTTTTGAAAAAATTACTGAAATAAAAAATGTCACATATTTGCTTATGAATAAAGGATCGCTCGAAATAATCTGTGAGCCACTTAGATTACTATTTAGTGCCATTTTTTTGTAGTACATTTCTTTATTAAATCATCCTAATTACTTCGAGACTAAAAATAACTTTATTAAAATTTAATTATTTTTATTTTGTTTAAGCTATTCAAGGTTTTTAAACTCTTATTCCTAATATGATATTATAATTAGCCTTTTTTGCTATCACCATAAGTAAATATCACATTTTACCTGGCGCTCCACTTCGGTCCCACCGCATGCACTTGTAAATGCAAGGCGCGTAAAAGATTAGCTCAAGGGTTGTTAGTTAAAAGCAATAGCCATGCAACACTGCGCTCTCAACGATTCTCATGCATGTGGAACTTGCTCAGCCAACAAGAAATATGAACGACCGTAAGGAAAAACCGAAAAAATGCATAAGGAAAGCTTAAAGGGGTTAAAAATGTTTGGTGATGCTTTGCAGTCAAAGTAAAATAAAAAAATTAAAAAAAATACAAATTCATGTATACTTACATGTGTGTGGGTGCAAATATTTTTAAAATCATACCACCATGTGTAAAATGTTTTTACTGCTCAGCGGGGCAAGTACTCATACACATTAGTCAAGGAAACCATGCGGGCGCTTGGTGGCTTAGGAGAAACAGAAACCAAATTGCAAACCAAGCATATCCATATAACTGCTTGAAATCCGTTGGCTGCATTTGTTTGGCCAACCGAGCACGTAATGCGCGGCTAAATAGCGTGATTTCACACAGTTCGCACAAATGCTGAATGTAACTGAGCAAAAGTGAAGAAAATCAAAAAAGGAAACCAAATATAAAATTTGAAATAAAGTACAAGTAATAAAAAATGTAAATTTCAAATGAAATGCGCATACAAAAGCAAAGAATTTTTAGCCAAGATTGCTTGCACACTAGAAGCCTTTAGTTTTTTTATTTGTTCTTGTGTAAGTAAATGTGTTTAGGGGAGCACCAGATAGACCAGAAAAACGCCATGCATATTTCGCACGATTTCACATCTAATCTAGCATAACAATACCACAATGCCACTTAAAACATATGCAGTTAATTTAATTTTCACGCACATATGTAAGTCAATGGAGCAAATCTTGTCAATACAGCAACATTTTAGCAACTCCCACATGCGTACATATGGATCCTTACTCACACTTGTTCATGCATGTATGTGCGGCACGTTGCTTGAAGTGTGAAATAAGCTGTTTCAGCAGTTCGAGAATCGAAATAAAATCAACTACATGCCACAACAACAATTACACCAACAAAGAGAACTACCACGCTTCAACAGGCAATCAAGAACGTGCCTGGAATTATGAGATCCATATAGCTAGTTGTAAATACTGATACGCCCCGGCAGCTCACCTCGCTTTGAGGATTCGCAACGCTCCTAAACCCATTCGCAACAAATCAAAATATTTGCGCAAAACATTTATGGTCGAACGCCAAAGCGCAGCCGAAAATTACCTTCTTCAAATAAAACACATGTACTTTTACTTATATAGGGTTTTCCAATAAGGGCGGCACGAAATGGAATAAAACAAGCTGGGTGTGAGGTATTAAAGAAATTCGTATTTTATTTGAAAGGCCCGTGGGTGCATTAAATAATATATCTATTCATTCATATCTATTCAAATTAATCACCCCATCAGTATATTTATAGTTTTTACAAATGGCTTCACACGCCATTAATATACGACACTTAGTTCACAAGTGCAGTATACAAACAAACAAGCAAAGAAGTGCGTAAATGTCAAAATAAAGATTTCCATCACTCAAAACAATTTTTTTTTATTTAGCAAAAAAGTTATTTAAAACAAATTAGATTATTAATTTCGCGGCACCTCGTAATTCAAATCAGATTCGACAGACCAATTTTGCAATGGCGGCTTACTGCATAGACCACCGACTTCAGCAAGCCCGCACAAGAAAGAACCTTTCGAGATACCTACACGAGAAATAACCAGAACCTCAATCGCGTAATTTCCCATGGTGATTTGGCACCAATGACTAAATAATAAACAACAGATTCGGCAGGAGCCGCTAAAAGAACATAGCTGCAAAAGCCAGGCAACATCGGCGGGTCTATTAAAAACCTCTATATTTATATTACGTCGTACATATGTTCATGAGGAGGGTCCAAAAATGAGGTTCCTCCGTAAATTGTAGCAAAACAATTAATTTATAGCCAAACAAATGAGAAACTTATTTTTTAAATATTAAAGTTTATTCGTGCCACCTCGCTTTGAAATTTCCCTTTAAATTCTCCAGGGGAAAATGCACTTTTTCATAAATTTTGTATAGAATATTTACATACCGATATTAATTAAAATCCTATTTTAATTTCTCTTCACAAATACCCAAAAAACGAAACCCTATACTCAGTGCTACCACCTCAGACGCAAAACAATCCCTTGGCACTTATCCTGACTTCAAAATTGTTTGAATTGTTAGCATTGCGGGTATTTGCGCTTTGACTACTCATTGCGTCGATTCGCATTCAAAAGATAAATTCATAGCAATAATTTAAATAAAACTTACATTCATTCGCAAAAGCCCATAATACGTGGCATCAGTGTGAGTTCACCAACATCCTAGCGGCGCTTTTTGGCATTTAACTGCTTCGTTCATCCCAACAGTTGTGCATGGGAAATCCTTTTTCTTTTTCTCATACCTACTTTACGGTTGCCTTTCTTCTTTCGCACAAAATTTATTCACATTCAACTTGTTGTCTACCGTTGAACGGCGAAAACTTTGGCGCGAAGCATTTTAAAATTTTTATGATACCACAGAAACTGTCTGTCTACATTTGAATTGCTTATTCATGGGGAGGGAGGAAATATGAATGTTGTAATTTTTTGTCTACTGTGTACACTGCAGCTATTCTTATATGCTTTTACCCTTTTTCTATTTGCGTTAACTGATATCTTTGTGCATTTGCTGTCGCTGCTCTTTCCCTCTATGTAGCCAATTCGATTGGTGATTTTGCTGCCAATTTCGCTGCCAACTCAACACTTCCAATGGCGGTAATCTGCTATAAACTATTTATGTATATTGTTTTGGAGCAAGAATTTGCTGGTATGCTGTGAAAATATCATAGAATATGAAAGTGTGAACAAAAGAAAAACAAAGTATGATTCAGCAAAGTTTGCTTATACAGGTTTCGAAGACCTTCTAGCATTCACATTCTCATGCGAGCGTCATTTCGACATAGATGTGCATGAAGACGTGTATGGCAAAATTCGATTCCCTGGAGTTCTTGATACGTTTTTATTTATATTCTATTTCTGCTTTTGGAGCACATTGCGGTTGTTTCTGAAACCGATTTCTTTCGCCGGTTTCAGTTTTAGAGTACGCATGATTGCCCGTATATTCCTCCATCTATCATGCTTGAGAATGCACCCTGCCTCAAGTTGATTTCTCCGATGTCGAATATTAAAGAAATGGGGTATATGCTGTGAAGGAAGTCTTGTTCTTTCTAGCCTTAAGCTGACAGTCTTAGACAGTCTGTCTATCCCCAAATGACTTGTTTGTGCCCAAGCTCACTTTATCCATTACTTAAGGGAACATCTTTTTCGATATACTAATCCTGCAATGAATTAACTTAGACAATAACACATTGAGCTGAAGGAAATGGATTCGAATAAAGAGTTTCCTAAAAAAAAAAGAAAAACAAATTTTCTACTGTGGGCAAAAAGTCAGGTAAATTTGGTTGTAAAATGAAAAATCTTTATTTATTCTTGTAAATCAATTTCATCCCCTTCAAAATAATCCCCTCTCGATGAAATACACTTATGCCAAGTTTGGCCAGGTGGAAGGAATTTTCTTTTCTTTGTTTTTGCCTCAAGTCTTGTTGCGATTTTGAGCTTTAGGGGCAATTGCGGTTATGTGCGCCAAGAAGGAGAGCAAATTGTCCAAGGTTGCTCTCAAAATTTTTGGGCTATTTACAGTCGGAATTGGTGTGTCGTCGACTTTGGCTTTGACTTGCAGTTTGACCTCCTTTCTCCAGGTGGTAGAGAGGGCCGTTGTGGATATAGTGGGGGAAAGTTTTAGTGAGAAAGCAAGAAAGATTTGTGAGGTAATCGTTCACTTTGGCTCACAGGACGTCAGTATAATTGCCCAAAAGAAATTGATCCCTCTGTCGCGAGTTTGATTTTTTTTTTAATTACGACTTCTTAATTTTTTTATTTAATTTGTTTCGTTTTTTTTTTAATTTATTTTTTTAATTTAAGAGCTTTTAGTTTTTTTTATTTAATTTTGTAATTTACGAGTTTTTAGTTTTTAATATAATTTTTTAATTTTTTTTTTAATATTTCCCTTTTCTATCTATTGGATTTCTAATATAAAGAGATCCCTTTGCCACGAGTTTGATTTTTTTTTTTCAGTGCACCACACCACGAAAATCGAAAAAACTGTCATCATGACCTTTATTTTTGAACGACTTTGACGTGCTCTTTTCGGTCTGGCCTCGCCTTTAGCACGATATTCGCTTGATTGGTCGGTTGTTTCAGGGTCGTAAGCATAAATCCAAGTCTCATCTCCCGTAATGATGTATTTGACCTTGTCCTGATAGTCTGAAAGCATTGTTTCACATACATCAACGCGACGACTTTTTTCCAAGAAATTGAGAGTTTTCGGTACCAAACGAGATTTGACTTTTCGTAGGCCCAAATGGTCTTTCAAAATGGTTTTCACAGATCCTTCTGATATTCCGATGATATCAGTAAGGTCTTTAACAGTCAACCGACGATTTTTGAGCACTAACTTCTTCACTTTATTGACGTGTTGGTCGTCTGTTGACGTCGATGGTCGTCCGGAGCGCTTCAAGTCATCAACACGTTCTCGACCCTCTTTGAAGTCTTTGTAGCACTTATAAACATTTTTCTGCGAATTCTGCAACATGCTAAACGTTTCCGCAGCCGAAATTTCATTTCGCAAACAAAATTTGATGGCACTTCTCTGCGCAATCAAATCAGACATTG
Organism: Anastrepha obliqua; assembly: GCF_027943255.1. Classification (NCBI taxonomy): domain Eukaryota; kingdom Metazoa; phylum Arthropoda; class Insecta; order Diptera; family Tephritidae; genus Anastrepha; species Anastrepha obliqua. Next base: position 92,577,752 of record NC_072893.1, on the reverse strand, counting down.
TAAAAATCGAAAAATGCACTCTTGGTCGTTTGGTAAACACAAGCGTAAATATATTACTGATAATGACATTCACATGAAAGTTGCCCAGATCTTATTAACAGTGCTGCCAACTCATGAAAAAAATAACTAGAGCGAAATTTTAATCCCGCGAAGTTTGACAAATAAATTCACCTTACTTTTTGCCCACAGTAGTATGCATTTGGAGAAATAATCAAACAACATTTACGAAAAATTGGGAGAAATCTTTGGATAATCCTATGACACTGGCTGAAGTAGAAGAATGCGTTGCCAGTAGCCCTTCTTAGAGAAAAGTAAGTCAAGAAGAGATCAACCAAGGCGATCAGCATGCTCCAATCTGGAAAATACAGTGGTAGCCATAATAAGCAAGAACCGCTCCATATCAATGCGACAAAAGATGCAAACCCTACTTCATCGTAGGTACAATTTATTTCGAATATTTCTGTAAAAGAGTGCCTTCAAAAACATCTGCAGCCTTTCCTAGATCAACACAATTCGTTCAGTTTGGCTCCAGTTTCAGCACATTAGTGGTTCAAGACCATTTGCATTGCGTTACGGAAGATTTAGTTTCATAGAATGTACCTGTATTCGACCGATTGAGTGTTTTTGTGCCCTAGTGCAACAAAGCCTTTCAAAAATTGGAAAAACTACATAAATAATTATGAGATTTAAAACAGTTTAGTGAAGAGCGACGTTGAAAATTTGATTACAGGCCTGTCAGAAAATGTCGCGCATATATATCGCAACTGATAAATTTTGAAATTTTTTCTGTTGTCATAGAAAATACGAGTTCTATATTCCTAAATAAAAAAATTTAGTAAAGCCATAGCCTTAGCAAATATTTACATATAAATAAGTTCGTATATAGAGTAGGAAGGTAGGAGTGCAAAGAGACATTTGTGTGAAAGTTCCAAGCAGCATATATTTTTCTGTAGGTTGATTATTGTTTAAAATATTTAATAAACAATTTAAATCTGCTTCATCACGATTTTTCCCACAATATTTACTTTGCGATAAAATTAACTACTCAGAGCAAATATTTGTGCGGTGCATGCACAAATTCGGGCCCACATTGCGCCGAGTTGCAACAAGTCCCTTCATACTTGATTATGCAGAAAATTAAATTTAATTAAAATTACATTTAATCAATATTTGCGCAATGAATTTTGTTTCGTTCGCCGCGTCATAAACAAATATGTGCATTTGAGATTTTTTGCAGTCACTACAATATGCAACATGCGACGTCATATAATTTTACGCACATGCATTTAAAAATTCTGGTATATTTGTATATGCCTGGGCTTGTTAGTCATGCATTCATTACTGACCAGAAAATTAACGCCTCCGTGACCGCAAACTGCAATTGCAACTGCAACCGCAACCAAAACGTTTCAATGCATGCCAACAGGCGCATAAAGGCACACACATAAATATATATACCTTGCCGACTAACTGACTGCAATATACATACATGTACAGAAGTACACACAGGAGGGCGTTTGTGCGGGTGGACACTTTTAATCTGCAATTAAGCTCATCTGCTTCTGAGTGCGGCCAGCACGTAGACGCCTGGCATGGCGATGGCGGCGAGTAGTTCTGCAGTTGCAATAAGCCAATATTGATACTATTAATTATAAAAACATTAAGCGCCCGCAATTGCCAAGCGTCGAAGCCTTCTTACATTACCCCAATTCGACGTCGCAGCACATTAAATGTAATTAAACGCAATCGAACCAATGTTGCAACAATAAAAATTACTGCAATAAGCCACAGCAATAAAACGTGGCAGTCACGGAAGCAAAATCCGACTATTTCAGTTGTGTGCTGCAACTGTGCGGTAGGTAAGGTACGCTTGATTGCAGCACGATAAGCACGCCGCATTGGGGCAATTGATTTAGGGTTCCAAACGAGAGACACTCATTGGGCTGCTTGCTATTCTGTTAATAGCAAAATTATTGGGCGAAATGAATTTTAAAATTTTTCGTATTTCGTTTTTGCCTTAATTGCCATTCAATTCGAACGTCCGACCCATGACCGAATATTTATGCAAATTCAACAAATTTCAATGCAATAATTGTCAATAAGTCAATGAGGATTTAAAAAAAATTTAAATGGGGTGAAAATTGACAAAGTCAGCAGCAAAAACAAAGAGGGCAATGGAAAATATATAAAGTATAAAGTATATATATATAATAGGGCGGGTCGATTTAAAAATCGCTCATTGCTCTGTGAAAATCGTATTCTAGGGATCAAAATAAGAAACTTTTCCGAAGGAACCATTCCTCTAAAACGAATTCTGATGTCCCCCATTTTGGGTCGAACGAAAAATCCCACTTTGACCCATTTAGAGTGCTCCAATCGAGTCCAAATGTATGACCGACCCCCCCACTAACTTTGGACGGCCAATCCACCCATGCCAGTGGCACACCCCCTGGAACTCCCCTGGGGGGTTCTCCATACAATCATTTCAAAATATCACCATTTTTGGCCTTTACATGAGAAAAGAAACTAAAAAGTTCGACCCAAATTGGGGGACATCAGAATTCGTTTTAGAGGTATGATTCCTTCGGCAAAGTTTCTTATTTTGATCCCTAGAATATGATTTTCACAGAGAAATGGGCGATTTTTTTGCCTCCCAACAAAAGAAACTAAAACTTCGACCCAAATTGGGGGACATCAGAATTCGTTTTAGAGGTATGGTTCCTTCGGCAAAGTTTCTTATTTTGATCCCTAGAATACGATTTTCGCAGAGCAATGGACGATTTTTTTGCCTGCCCACAAATCGACCCGGCCTAATATATAAGTATATTGTAGCTACGATAATTTCTAAATAATGTGCATAGTCAGAATTACTAATTTACAGTGATCGAAAATATTGTTCCAAATGTTTGCAAAAACACATTCGTTTCTTCCCCTAGGATGCGCTTGTGTGGCGCTACAGCCGTGAGTCGGTTTAGGCCGAATTCAAAATGGCGCGCCAGCTGTTTATGTCCTGCGCTCGTTGGTGCCAGTTGGAAATCTCTGCAGTGAGTGCCCTAGGATGCTTAATTATTTCAATTCTACGAAAATCAATTTTGGAGTTGTCCAAAAATTGGGACATATTAGAATTTGCAGAGTATTTAGCTTAGTTGGCATTTATTAATTAGAATATTAGACTGCAAACAACCAAAAATGAGATGTCATGCATATTAACAATTCAATTAATTAAGTAGATAGATAACTTATTTCCATTCAAAGGTCAAGCTGCAAAACTTCACCTGAAACTACCTTGATTGCTACTGTACAAATTGGTTTTTATATTGTGTTAGCGGTCGCCGTAGTCGAATGGTTTGGTGCGTGACTATACCGTTAGGTAGAGCTCGGCTTAGAAACTCTTTGCATGAAACACCAAATGATAGCAAAGTTTTTTCTAATAGCACTCGCTCACCCGCAGGTAATGGCAAACCTCCAAATGTATTTCTTCCTTGAAAAAGCTTCTCATAAAAAACCATCTGCTATCCGGAGACGGCTTAAAATTGTAGGTCCCTCCGTTTAAGATTTTATTTCTTGATATTGCAATTGCGTGATATTATTTTATTATTTATTATTATTTTTATATACATTTCGTAATTTTAAAGATTTCTTAAGGCAAGTTGAGTAGTTTTCATTAACAAAGAAATAATTTTCATGCGGGGAAAAATAACTTTTAACGACACTATGCCAAGAAAAACGCCGCTACCTACCTAGGATGGGGCAGTATTCTTATTCTTATTCTTTGGTGCATAGGGATCAGGATCCTCAGTTCACAAAATAGCGCTTAGAGTAAATTGAAATAAAAATAAAACAGACAACTTTTTGAAAAACCCTGATGCATATGGAAAAATTAAAAGAACTGGTCCAAAACCTCAGATTGACGACAGGTGAAAGGGATAAGACAGTTGGCTGCTAATAGAAGCAACAGACCTAACCAAATTAGATGTGAACTTTCTTTCAATGTTATGAACAGGATAATACATAAGAGAAGAATACGCCATAAAGTAGACATACTCGAATTCGCCGATAGTCATAAATTCTGAGATGATAAATGGCAAACCATAATTTTTAGCGATGGACAAAAATTATATTTCGATGGGCCTGATGGTAGTCAAAACTTTAAAATTCCAAAACCAAAAATTCCACTGAAACAGCTTGAAATTTGTAAATCGATTAGGTCATATTTTATTTATATTATGTTTAGTTAAAAATATTAGTTTTCGAACACCAATTAGAGAAATTTCAATAGCCCAATGGTAGTGCTTATTAAAAGAAAAAAATCAAACTAATAGCAAAGTGATTTTAAATGTAAAGTATTGGGCAGTCGAAAAAGTCTTTTCGTATTTTTTCAATAGATGTTGTTGAAGTCATCTATCTCCAGTGCTACCAATCACATTGTGTCATATCATATGGTGTTAGAAAGGTGATATTTTAAGCTTCATTTAACCAAAAAAAATTAAATTCGGAGAAGTTGAAAAAAGTTATAACTGTTCAAAAATGAGTGAAAATAATAAAAAATTCGCTATATTTTGAAATTTTTGTATAAAAAAGGGAAGAATGCCACGTAAGCCACCAATGAAATTTGTGAAGTTTACGGAGACGATGCTGTATCAGTTCGTATAGCACAACAATGGTTCGCTCGCTTCCGTTCTGGAAATTTCGATGTGAAGGTGCACCTCCCTCCGGTCGACCTATCGTTGAAAAAGTCGATAAAATTATGGAAAAGATTGACCAGAATCGTCACATAAGCTGCCATGACATCGCCAAGGCACTAAACATTCATCATCAAATGGTTTTGAACCATTTAAAAAAGGCTGGTTACAAAAAGAAGCTCGATGTTTGGGTACCACATGAATTGTCTGTGAAAAATTTAATGGACCGAATTAACATCTGCGATTGCTGAAACGAAATGAAATCGAACCATTTTTGAAGCGAATGGTAACAGGAGACGAAAAGGGGATCAAATACGACAATAATGTGCGAAAAAGATCATAGTGCAAGAGTGGTGAAGCTCAACAAATGGTCGCAAAGCCAGGATTGACGCCTCGAAAGGTTATGCTGTGTGTTTGGTGGGATTGGAAAGGAATCATCTATTATGAGCTGCTCCAGCCTGCTCGAACGATTGATTCTACTTTACTACTTTACTGTCAACAACTGATGAGATTGAAGCAAGCAATCGAAAAAAACGGCCAGAACTGATCAGCAGAAAGGGCGTCGTCTTCCATCAGGACAACGCTAGGCCATACACATCTTTGATAACTCGGCAAAAACTGGTAGAGCTTGGCTCGGAAGTCTTGATGCATCCACCATATAGCCCTGACCTTGCACCATCGGACTACCATTTGTTTCGGTCAATGCAGAACTCCTTTAATGGAGTAAAGTTGGCTTCAAGAGAAGCCTGTGAAAATTAATATACTTGTAGCAGTTTTTCGCCGAGAAACCACAAAAGTTTTACACTGATGGTTTAAAGTCTCTAGAAGAAAATGGCAAAAGGTGGTCGACCAAAATGGTACATATTTGGTTTAATAAAGTTCATTATAAATAATATATAAAAAAAATGAATTGAGTTTGATTAGAAATACGAAAAGACTTTTTCGACTACCCAATATATACAAACTGCAGCTAATTTTTTTTTTTTCAAATTTATCCTGACAGCATTGAAATTATTATTTTCTACTTGTACTGCCTCACTTGTGCGACTGTGATAATTGTTTGTCCGCAATGACACTTTATCTGTCTGTGGCAGCAAATGTTGCCAATAATCGCATACTCACATGCGAATTGTGTCTGTGCTATTATAACTGTTTATGGCAGTTAGTTGTAAATAAAATTATTTTCAAATACTAACAAATATTCATTGGCGGCAATACAAAAGCTGTTGAACGGCAATTAATTCAATTGCTATCATTTGCTACTGCAATTCGCGTGGCCATTATGAAATCTAATGCTTGAAAAATTAATTTGTTACTAAATTTAATCCTCTTTAAGTGAGGCAGCAGCCCTGCAAAATTCCCACAGAGCTTAGCTGAAGTTTACTCACATTTTGACACTCATGGCTTAGGTACTCGCACTTTCTCGCTAAACCCCGCACCCCGCTATGTACTTACAATCCCAGTTGCTTAGCAATCAACCACTTCAGCAGTAAAAATATTTCATTATCTTCATTAACAGCACGCTGAGTGTGCAAGTGAGTGTATAAAAATCCAGTAAATCCTTTCCTACTTGAAATCGAATATCCGACGTAAAAATCGCACTTGCACACTTAACATTACCCTGCAGAGAACTCCACCAGTACCGAACTGGGACACTTTCATGAAACTGACAACTGGGAGTACTTCTGCATTCTCTTTTCTTTAAACAGCGAATGGTTTGAGGATTTTACACGAATGGATACAAACGCTCCGGCTCTGAAAGTATTCGATGCGGTACCAGGGGAAGAGGAAGGCCTCCTCTGCGTTGAAAAGATCAGGTGGAGAAGGACTTGGCTTCACTTGGCGTGTCCAACTGGCGCCGATTAGCACGAGAAAGAAATGACTGGCGCGCTTTGTTAAACTCGGCCAAAATCGCGTAAGCGGTTATAGCGCCAATTAAGAAGAAGATATTCTCGACAGTATTAACTATCCTCCGATGCTTGCCTTCGCCTATGTTCGGAACTAGTGCTATATTCGAAGGATGAGCTCTAGTCTGCACCGCTTTTCTGACGGTAAACCATGATTAAAATAAGGAAAATTTTATAATTTTTATAATTTAAAATTTTTACCCGACACTTGCCACCGATTTTTATTCACTACTCGATATTGTGCTTCGATAGCAGAAAAAAAGTAAAAGCCTCGAAATGAAGGTAGTGTCGAATGGCCACTAGCTACACTTTGAACAAGAGTAGGCACTTGCGACATTAGTTCGAATTGGCCGAAGTTGTTGAAATCGGACCACTTCTGGTGAAAAAATTCTTGTCACTATGTTAAGGTTGCAAGGCGGGGTTGCAACATTTTAACTTGACACCTCTTTTAAAGCAAATTCTGTTTGATTCCCACCACTTAAGTACTCTTGTTCTTTCTTCTTCTTTTGTATTTGTACTTTTGGTCTTCCTTAAGTTTCAACATTGCTTCATTACCCATTTACTCTCTTTACTCGTCCTCATGTTCTTTTATCTTATCCATCACAGTTCAGCTCAAAATGTTCGTACTTCTTGCATAAATTATGAACTTCTTAAATATTTTCTTGCTCATATCCGTACTCGTATTCTTCTTTTTCTTCTCTCCATACCACAATTACTTCATCAGCTTTTGTTTGGCGTTGGAAAAATTTAATCCTTCTGCTGTCTCATCGCTTCGCACACATTGCTTCTTCTCACTACTTATATAATCAACAGCCACACATAGTACTCATCGACAACCTCAGGCAAGTTTTCTTCCATGTGCTGTTCACTTTCGACTTCAGCATCTTTTCCCCAATCCCACTGTCTTTCTTATAAACGCTTTTAGCTTTTCATATTCTGGCAACATGTGTCGGTAATAATTGACTTTACTTGACTTAAGTGGCAAATTGAAATACCATGTTCGTTACTCATTTCATATCTTCGGGCATTGCGACTGCTCTTGCCACAGTTAATATCCTTTCGATAGCTTTTAACCTATACCCCGTAAAATGTTATTTCATTCATTGTAGGTGATTTCATTTAAAGACGTAAGTATATAAAGCCCACCATTCTCAAAATATAAGATTCAGTATCAGTAATTTTTCTCTTTAATATCCAGAAAAGTAGTAAAATTGTTTTCATTTGCATTCTTAAATGTGTGTATGTTTTCCTTTAACTCCTTGAGGAGCATAGGGCGCCAATATAAGTAAGTAATATTGCTTTCAAATGTCCAACCTTATTTTTGAAAGGTAGGCAGAATCATATCGACAAAAACTTCTTAGAAATGTTCACAAACCAAAATAATAATTAAATTGCTAGCATAATCTCAGAAGACCACTCACTGACTGTATAGGACCGTTTTGAGACCGTTTGTTATCAAAGATAACGGTTCTCGACAAAACTACGATCAAAAATAGGCTTCAGAAAGTTCAACGGCCCTTATATGTATCAGTGGCGCGCTTAGAACTACACCCACTGATGCTCTGAATACTCTTTTCCTCATACCTCTTTTAGACTTGGTTGGTAAACAAAATGCAGGTAACACTGCTGGTCGGCTTGCCACAACTAATCAATGGCGTGATTTAGATGTTGGACACTCGGTCCTAATACTCGGTCTAGGTCTTATATATATATATATAATAGACGCGTACACCCTTTTTGGGTGTTTGGCCGAGCTCCTCTTCCTATTTGTGCTTTTTCATGACAGAAATGCACTCGGAGATTTTCCCTTGCCTGCCGAGGTATTTAAAAACAGCTATAACATAGAATTCAAGAGATTTAAAAGTGCTACTCTCGAAAGACAAAAATGGAGAACAATATCATTATGGCGTTTAATTCCCGTAAAGCACGAGTAATTGGAGCATTACTGGCATACTTAGTTTTAATGTTACCCCCCTAAAAAGGGTAGAAGTTCCTAAGAGATCGCTGGGGAACATTAAACCGAATCCTTTCCAACAAGTGGGGACAGTCAATGACTCCAGTATAGACCTACGAATTTCTAAAACCTTGAGACTTATAAGCATAAGACGAGCAGAATGTGATTGCATGGGATAAATAAAATTCAGACAAATATTTTTTGCACATTTTCGGTTCTATTCTATTCTATAGCTTACTGACTACAAGGTCTCGAAATAAAAACCGCATATTCTAAATGAGGCCTAACAAAAGATGCATAGAGTAACTTAATGGTATAGGGATCAAAGCACTCAGTGGCGTTACGTCTGACGAAGCCCAAGATCGGGAAAGATTTTGAAGTAATATAATTTAAATAGTTATTAAAAGAAAATTTGTTATCAAAGATAACACCTAGGTCCTTGATGGCACTAAGATAAGTAAAGCGATATCGGCTTGAAGTTTAAGGGCATCCTCTTGATTTTAGATCTCTGAGAAGATCTTAAGGTTATCAGCATAAAGCAAAAATTTAGCAAATGAATAACAAGTTTTGATGTCATTAACAAATAACACAAATAAAAGCGGCCCAAGATACTTTCTTGTGGCGCACCAGAGGTGGCAGCAAAGGGATTAGATGAAACACCATCAATTGTTACAACACAACGTCTATTGCTCAAATAAGAGATTATCTATTGCAGAAATGCAGAATGAAAGCCAAAATAAGCTAATTTTTTAACTAATATCCTATGAGAAACTTTGTCAAAGGATTTCGAGAAGTCAGTGTAAATAGAGTCGACCTGGAAACCAGCCTAGAAAGAATCAATACAGTATTCATTAAAAACAGCCAGGTTACATACTGTAGATCTGTTAGTAACATACCCATGCTGATTGGGGCAAATTAAAGATTTAACCGCAAAGATCAGCTTTGCATTGACCGCGCGCTCAAAAATTTTGGAAATACATAGTCGACAGCTTTGAAAAAGGCTTATAATTTCTAACGTAATTTTTATTGCCACTCTTAAAGAAGGGCGTAATGAAAGAGAGCTTCCATGCGTCAATGAAACATACCGATGAAAAAAATAGACAGTCAAATACTATTGACTATTTTAATAGGTTATTTAATATAATAATATACCTTGTTGGAAAAACTGCTTATGGTTCTTAACTGATGGCTCAAAGCTTGACAGTAAAGTTGAAAAAGTAAGCGATTCGGCTCGTTTTCATAATCGCTGCAGTGCATTGCAAACTAAAACTCTACCTTTGGCGAAGTATATGTTTATTAGGATACCCAAGTCTATTTATTCTGGGGTTGTCTTAATTCCATGATTTCTCGCAATTGCCGATCATCTCTTAACGAGACGGCGGAATATTTCCGCATTCATTTTACGTGGGTACATAGTGACATACCGCGGAATTTAAGCCAGCCAAGCTAAATTAGAGAAAGAGGGCACTACCACTCGGTTCCTCTTCGTACGGAGATTGTAGGTATACCACTCTCAACCTACAAACTGCGTTTTGCATTGTCACTTCAACCAACACGAGATGGGTTGATAGTCTTACATGTAAAGCTACAAAACGAATTTGACCAGAATTCGCTCAAAGGCGCTACATAATCGGTAAAGGAAAAGCGTCTCTATGTTACTTGCTCTGATCATAGGCCACTGTCTCCTAGGTCGACATTCTCAACGATGAACGCACCTCCTTTCGATTGTTGGAGTCTGTCAGACATCTTCTCTTTCACTATCCTGCGTGGCATGCCACTAAGCTTAGACACTTGAAATTCGTGTTTGCCAGATCAATGGGTTTGCCCTTTAAATAAAATAGTAGCAGGGTAAACCGTACAGTCTAAAACTGTAGTTCATTCTATTTGTGGAACAACATCAAGATGTATACCACAAATAGGAGGTATAAGAGGAGATGCATACCACCCAATAAAGAGTATGAGCGCCAATTATGCATAATTTATTTTTAGGATAATTTATTATTACTATTTATTTTTTATATTTACATAATTTATTTATGACATATTTAAATATGTCAAAACTAGATATTTCGAAAAGCGCTTAGGTATAACATTTAAAAATTATTTAGGTTATAAGAAAAAAATTTACCTGAGAATGCAAACAGATTTGGGTGTTTTATTACATGGCCGTGGTATTTTTGTACTGAGTTTAAATCATTGGGTTTCTAAAATGGCTGTTGCATTATAAATATTATCAAATGTCAAAAAATAAGTAAAAACTTTTGACAAAGATTTTACATTTTGTAGCATTAAGAAAAATATGTCAGATTTGGAATAGATTCGTGCCGTTATTTTATTTGATTTACTTGATTTAACTTAAGCCTTTTCCAAAATGTGTGACTCTTCAGCGAAGTCTATGCAACATTTATGAGAAAACTGGGTCACACTTCTTTTTGGGCTACCATCTCTTAGTTTGGGTGATCGCTGACATGAATATTTAAGTTATTAATGAAGCAAAGGAAAGTCATTAATATAAAAATAAAATAAATGTTAGATTTTGACTTATGTGTGGTAACCCGAAACCAATTTGCTATAGGGTGTGAGTAAGTGAGCCATTATCTCAATCCCCCAAGCACGATTTCCTAAATATCTTGGGAATAATTAAAATTACATTTGGGTAAGCAAAACATGTAGATTAGTATTATTATTAGAAGGCCATTACGCACTGCGACCAGAGCTGATCTATAGTGAAAGGCCTATTTTTGTAACCCTAGAGTTTTAGGATTTTAAAAAATTTTAGCACAATTTTGGGTTTGTTGTTCCAAAGATTGCATGGAGATACTACGATACCACCAAGGTGATGAAGTCTCTGTCTGCCCAATGCAGGACATTCACAAAGCACATGTTCTGAGCTTTCTATGTCCATTTCGCAAAAGCGGCAGACATTGGTCTCAGATAGACAATATTATTTAGATGATACCTCAGGCTGCAGTGACCTGTAAGATATCCTGTTAAACGACGCAGATCTACTCCTCTTAGTGAGAGAAGGTTGTCAGATATTCCTTTGTTGAGACTTAGTTTGGCTTGACGCTGACCGGCACAGTTTAGCCAGATTGCAGCAAATTTTGTTTCTTCCCATTTCCTAAGGAATTCATTAATGTGGCCTTTTGTGAATCCACAGAAAGGATCAGGACCAGTAAGTTGAATATTTGCTCCTTGTTTTGCAAGGTCATCAGCCATTTCATTTCCCTCATGTCCTTCATGTCCCGGAATCCAGCCTAGTGTTACTATGTTGAGGTTTCCTAACGTGTTGAGAAGGTTTAGTCAATCATTTACCTATTTAGAGGTGATAGTTGTTGATAGAAGGGCATTTAGAGTCGCTTGGCTATCTGAAAGTGTGTAGATGTGAGAACCTCTCATTTTCCTGCTAAGGCATTCTCTCACACATATTTCAATGGCATGTATTTCTGCCTGGAATATTGTTGGGTAGAGTCCCATAGGAATCGATTTTTTAAATTTAGGCCCATTGATTCCTGCCCCTGTTCTACCATTTTCCAATTTGGACCCATCAGTAAACCATAGCTGAGAGCCAGGCTTGAAAGTGATAGAATTAGTTCTCCAGTTTGTGCGTTCATTAATTATAACTTGGAAGTTCCTGAAGAGTATTGGTTTGGGTGATAGTATATCATCCCTATGAAGAATGGGACTATGTAGGAAGTCTTCTAAGATCTTTAAATGGCCTTTCATATCCCCACTTTTAAGTTCAGATATACCTTTTAATCTTAAGGCACTCGAGCGAGCTTCCCTTTCAATCAAGATTGGAAGCGGTGGTATGTTCAGGAGCACACCCAATGCCTCCATGGGACATGTTTTCATAGCCCCTGTAATATCAACACATATCAGGCGTTAGACATATCAGACATTTGTTTAATTCGTTTACTGCTTTTCTTTGCTTGACCTTGGGCCACCATGCTAAGGATGCATAAGTGACTATGGGTTTCACAACTGTGGTGAATGTCCAGAAGGTCATTCTAGGGCTTAGTATCCATGTCTTACCAAAAAGCCTTGTGCAGGCAAATAATGCCCTTGTGGCTGTTGAAGTAACTCTCTCAATATGGGAATTCCACGTAAGCGTTTTGTCAAGACTGACGCCAAGATAGTTTGCTTCTGTCGAGAGTTGAAGTGTTGTTCCATTAACACGTTGACTGCCGAGCGAAATTTGCTGGTTATCACACAGCGCCGCAAGTGTGCATCACCACCACACCAAAAACAATGCGCCGGCACCCATTGCCCGGCGCGGCAGTCAACGTGTTAAGGGTCGGACATTTGAGATTTATGTTCCTTCTCCTAGTAAACGGCACAAGTGCTGTTTTGGATGGGTTAGTGGAAAGCCCTTTTTCCGTGCACCATTTGTTTATTATTGTAAGGGCTTGCTGCATGCGATCCGAAATGGTTTCCTTATGCCAGCCTAATACATAAACTACTAGGTCATCAGCATAGCCCTGAGTGTGAAAACCTAGGTTGTTCAGTTTGTGGAGAAGTTCATGTATGACTGAGTCCACAAAAGATTAGAGAGTACGCCTCCTTGAGGGTAGCCTCATGTGGATTTGATAGATTTGATTGTTCCTCCTAGTTTGGTTCAGGTACCTCCTTTAGCTATAGGGCATTATAGATTGGCTCATAGGAAGTGTTATCAAAAGCCCCTGATATGTCAATAAATGCACATAGAGCTATCTGTTTGGACTCAATAGCCTTTTCAATAACTGTTACCAGGCTGTGTATTGCAGTCTCAGTGGATTTTCCCTGATGATAGGCAAATTGAAGTCGAGGCAGTGGGAAGTTAGCTAGATTGTTTTCCCTAATATACTGATCAACTATCTTTTCCATTGTTTTGAGGAAAAATGAGCTGAGACTAATTGGTCTGTATGATTAAGGCAGTTGTGCGTGTTTTTCCCCTACTTTGGAATAAATACAGACTTAACCTCAGCCCATTTTGTAGGTAAATATCCCAGCAGTAAGCTTGCTTTGTGTGTAGATACTTAAAAACATCTGTATATTAACTACGTGCATATGAAATCTATGTAATATAATAATAAAAAATAAAACCTGTACATTTTGTTATTCTGAGATTTAAATTGAAGAAAAATACAAAAAAACTTTTGATTTAATAACATATAAATCTTCTGAAGTCACGACGTTGCCCAGCAGCGTAAATGGCTGTAAAGTGGACAGTTGATAGCCAGTGGATAGTCAGTAGCTGGACAACAATGCAACCTTTTTAATACAAAATTTAATATTCGAAGCTATTATTGCTTTGGTTACACATATACATACATATGAGTGTATGTATTAAGGTATTTGTGTAAAGAATGTCTCTGGATATTTCTATATATAAATGAAATTGTAGCAAAGTTATTCAAATAACCAAATGTAGCATGCGAAGGTAAAAATAAGTCAGCATTTGAAAAAAGTGAATGGATAGTAAAAATGCTATCTACTAGCTAAGGGTTCTTCTCTAAGGTAAGCGCGATATTATTTCTAAGCACATTTTCGAGCTATTTGTTACAGCTGAATGTTAGTGCAGCTGCTAGTGTGTGCATATCAGGGATGTAAATTAGAAGATCACGGGATACAGGCATCTTTTAAGTGCCATGAATCCCGGGATTATTTGCTAACCATTCTGGAATTTTCGGGACTATTAATTTCTTAAGAATTATTTCAAAAGAAGGCAGAAAAATGCTATTCATAGCATGAAAGGAACTTTAAAAAACACTTTGTGTATACAACTTTTTGTGGTAGAAATCAGCTGGGCTTTTTGAGTGCAACGTTCCACCTTAAAATCAATGAAATTTCAATAATAGGAGTGAACGAGCCATCCATCAGGCTACTTCAGATAAGCACATAAATACAAAATTTTAGTTCTAAACATATCATTTCGAGTTCAAAACAATTTACACAGACAAAAAAGGGGTCAGAAGCCTATTTAAGATTTTTTGCAACGAAATTTTTTCGACATAACTTAAGTTATCCTATCAGAAAACTCTAAAAAATACGCCGTGCAACGGTAAAAGTTGTTCAGAGAAAATTGCGTATGCATGTGAAACCCATCAATTTAATTTTTGATTGGGGCCCTCAAGAAAAGTCATACATAAAATCCTCAGGGACAAAAAATTCCAGTCTTATTCATGTGTCAAAAATGTTCGTCAATTTGAAATTTTCCACGTGAAAGCATGAGTTATGTTATATAAATATAATAAGACTTATGCGAAATTTTCGCAGAAGTAGACGGTTATATTTCGTTAATTAGATCACTAAGTCAGAATCCGTTGACCTTAGTTTCTTTCAGAAGCACCACCGTGTATTTTGCCAGTATACACGTACATATCAGAGCAAAGTTCCTTTTTTTGTCATAAAGCGTACATATCTAAATGGCATACCTAGCGGACACTTATGGAATATATTGCTTGAATTGCTTGTCTTCCACGAAATACCAGTAATTGCTCCTCACCCGCGATGTTTTCTTACAGCAAGTACTTAAGCTTTCCACTTCTCCACAGTTATCTTATACATACGAATATGTAGGTGCTAATTTATGATGAGCTCTATGCTCTTGGCGGACTTTCTTGTCGTCAAACCTAATATAGCTAAAAACATTCATAAAGTTTTTTGAGACGAAAAATTAGGGTTCCTGTTACGTCGGTCCGATTTATGAACTTCACTCAAAATCAAAAGTCTAATATGTACGACTCAAAAAATCTTGTCGGTAATAATTTTTAGCATTGCGAAGTGTTGTCAACTGAAATGCTACGCAATTGTTATATAGGAGAAATTTCACCCTTGGGCTTTTCCTAATATTTCCTTTTCTTCTAAACAACTTATTGATATTAAAAAATTGTAAGGTTATCATAAAAAAGATACAAAACTTAGAGCTCCAAAATTGGTGAAAAATCACCCAAAGGTCGAATGAGTGCCAAATGATTGGAGAATTTCAAAGGACAATATTTTCGTATAATGGTTATAAATACTTACTTACTCCATGATATCAATATCAATACCAAACGAAAGAGGACATCTCCAGCTTTAAAAAAACATTTTTTGTTTACTCTTCGCCAGTACATATATAGTGCAATAATGTTCTTAGAAAAATGTATCTTTAAATATCGTTATATGTTAAAAGTATATACATTACATACATAAATGTAGTAATACATTTTTCAACTTCCCTTTATATAGTTCCAGTTCTATGCAATTTTGTCTTGGATAACGAAAATAATTAATTTAGGCAGTACGAGTATTAGTTCTCTAAAATGGAGCCAGCTCCAAAAGTTACCGATGAGCACAAAATTAGACGGAAAACTTTCGCTCGTTATGATATGGAGCGTAATTGGAAACTATTAACGTAAATAAAAAAAAACGACTTTTCAAATTGTATAAGTTTTCCAAATTTTACAGATTTTTTAAGCCTATCTATTCTGATGGAAAGAAATTTAACTTAGATGGGCCACATGGATGAAGTATTATAGATATTTGCGTTCAGAGCCAAACTATTTTTCAAAAATAAATGTTGGTGGTGAATCTCTGATGGTGTTTAGAGCTGTGAATACACTTGGAAAGATCAATATGGTCATCGATTTCCTCAGATCTTAATATCGTGGGGAACTTGTGGGGTGAATAGGTTTGGGCAGTTAAGGAAGGAATTATTCTACAAAGGAAGAGTTGAATGATGCCATTCTCCAATCATGGGACTTCTCTGGCACGCAACTAGTGCAAAAGTTATTTAATTCAATATTGGAAATAGATCTTTGAAGTTGTTAAAAGTAATGGAAATACCACACATCACTAGGGAGAGCAAATTCAAAATTTTTAAAAGAGTGCCTAAAATGCGTTTCTAATTTTGCTACAGGTATATTTGACTACTCTCTTCTTTAGGAATACAAATGATGTTGCTTGTTGTGTGAACACAATCAAAAATATAAGTAAGGTTTTTGTGCGTTTATAACTATGCAACGGGATATGTATTAGGGTGGGCCAATTTTTTTACTAAGTTTCTAGCGTAGAACCCGAGTTCTACATAAAACTCTAAGAAAGAAGTAAGTTAGAGCACAGTTTTAAAGATAATTTCGAGTTGCCCAAATTAAAAAAAAAACCTCTGAATCTACTAGGAACGGCGTCAAGAAAAACTGTCATTCATATATATATAATTAAACCCCATTTATTTATTAATTAATCAAATGGTAGGAGAGCTTTTCAAGCAATATCGATAAATTTTTTTTGAGCTAAGTTGTTGCAAAATAATAAATATATAAATTTCAGGACTAGTCCCGGGGTCCCGGGATAGTAAATATCGAAAAATGTGCATCTCTATCTCAGGTTTAGCCCCTGGACATTGGTCAAAGCAATTGACAAATTACTTGAATGCCATACGAAGTTATGAACGTTACTAAGTTATTGTCATGTTGACAATTCAAAGGCGGCAAATCAGGCACAAACACATATCGCATGCTGCATGTATGAAATACCAACAACAAACGCTAAGGGAGGAGATACATTGTAGTTAGGAGCGCACGCCCCCATTTCTCGAAATGCTGACTTTGCGTTGTTAGTGCATATGTGCGCTTTTTTGAGTTACTTTGTTGCAAAGAAAGTCGCCCCCAGCAATTTCTCATAAAAATATCGCCATGACAGTTGAGCCTGGGGAGCGAGCGGGGGTTATATAAAGGAATCGCAAGTAGAAATTACAAACATTTTATTATTTTTTCTATTCCTTTTTCTGCTTACGGTTAGCAGTTTGCAAGAACTTATATTTGATTTGTGGCATGTAACTTTGCCGCCAGTCATATCAACAAATTTGTTTCTCTCCTTTTTTCTTTTGTGCACGTTCATTACGATTTGTAACACTTTTCTTATTTTTTCGCACCTTTTCACGCACAAATGCTACTCAAGTATGCTGCCATAAGTGCCCGCAACACTTCCGCTATTTGCACCGAATGCGTACGATTGTTGTGCAAGCTGCTGGTTGTAAATTGTGAGTTGCAAGTTTTTTCGTAGCCACTAAAACGCTTTGATAGTTAAGACGTGGTTGCTTTCATGAAGATTAAAAAACTTTTCCATTTCGCTACGCCCGCCTGCCACATGTGGCACGAGTTTCTTAGCCATTTACTATATTTACTTGTGTACTTGCAACGGCATCTATTACGTGCAAACATTAATTCCCATTAAAAGACGCGTCACTTACCATACCTTCCGGCTAAATACTTGCTCGCACTTCGTAAATAATCGATCCCCATTGAGTCATTAAATGGCTGTGGATTGGCAGTGGTCAGCAGTTGGCAGAGGCCAGGGAGCAGACAGATGCAGAGTCATCATAATTTAAAATCTTTGGCGACACAGGCGCATGCACACTGATACGAAGTATTTTACATATGTAGCCGTATGTGTGTATGAGCGGCTAATGGGCGAAAATCACATTTGAGTTCATAACTACCATCGCTCGCTCATAAAGCAATTATCTGCATGCGGTTAGCGGTCAGCAGCGGTCGAGAACGCTTATATCCTGACTGTCGTTGCTCGTTCGCACACTGCTGGTCAACTCTTGGCGGTGAGTGGTTATTGCAACGAAGCAGCACACACTCGCAGCTGTGAGTTTTGCATAGTAGAGATATGCGGAAAAGGTATGAAAATATATGTTTGTATATATGATTCTCTTAGTCCCAAAAAGTGGTAAAAGTGGAAAGCCAACGAAAAAAAGGTTAAAAAAGGCTGAACGGCAAAAACGAGTATGAAACGCCTCACAGGACACTGGAATATAATATAAGCTGCCGGAATATCTTCTATGAACGTAAATATGCACATACATACCTACATGTTCGCCCAATTGCTGTGGCCCACACTTTTTATTTGATTTAACATTTTAATTGAAACTATCACTGTTTCCACACTTCCAAAGGCCTAATCTGGTTTTCTGCAAATTTCACCAAACAGTAAACAATTAAATTGCCAAAATTTAAACTCGTACATGCATGTGCATATGTATGTGTGAAGCTGTGTATATACGCATGGTTGTCTTTCCATTGATATTACTTTTCATTTTAATATCCTTTTTAACACTTAGGCAGTCGGTTGCGGCTCCTTTTGGCCAAGTGTACATTAATTTGCGCCATAACTAAAACTTCAAAACCTTGATCTAATCCAGATGAGCGCATTAGAGGCGTCATGAGTACAGCGATAGTTGATAATGTGCTGAGGTTCTTCTTTGATCAGTCGGGCATAGATCGAAGTCCGAGAATAAAAAGTTGCGCATACACAGTAGTCAAGTCCAAAGATTTTCTCGGCCAGAAAATTTTCTATACTAATGACTCCAAGACAGGAAATGAAAACACGAGGGCCGACTTTAGGTTCCTTGTTTGTCAAGACTTTGTCTTTGTCTTTATCGTTTTGTCTTCTTTTCCATAAAAGTTGCAGCAGAAATCTGTTGCAAAATTGAGTAATCTAAAAGTTATTTATTTCTGCTGGGCAAAAATCTATCGAAGGCTATTGGGGGAATGTGGGCAAAGCAGAGTTTTATATGTATATTAGTTTGGGGAAAAAGAAATACATTATTTTCTCGGTATATGGCTGTAGTGATCGAAATCACGAAAGGTTAGGTTAGGTTAGGTTAGCCTGGTTGGCAATAAGCCACGCATAGACCTTTTGGTCCCTAGCGATACCAGATGGAGACCGACCTTAAAGTAGACACCATGTAGGATGTCAGCGCTTTTGGCGAATCTAAGTAGGGCTGGGAGCTCCGCTTTTGAGACGTCTTCCAGACCCTCAAACAGTGGGGCTCCCAGGCATCTTAGTCGCGATTTTAATAATGCCGGACAAACGCACATAAGCTGTTCTAAAGTTTCCTTAACATCCTCTCTGCATTTTCTGCATTTGTCCGTGTTAGCAATCCCTCTCTTGTACGCATGTGCAGCAAATAGATTATGACCTGTTAGCATACCTATGATAGTTCTGCATTCCTTTCGCGAGAGCGTAAGTATGAATTGAGTCAGTTTTTTGTCGTTAGTTCTACACATGACTTTTGCTGTTTTGCATGTGGTCAGGTTAGTCCACCTAGCTTCCACTTGCCTTTTCATGTGGTCGTCCATTTCGTTGTATATTGCGTTTAGCGGTTTTGGTATGTCATTTTCTTGCTCAAAAGGTAGTATAATAGCACTTTTTGCTATCTTATCTATCTTAAACGGATGATGACTGGAGATATGAAATAGGTCTCCAGTGGCCCAACCAAGACTAACGACAAGGAAGGTTGTGCTGTGTATTTGGGAGGCCTTGAATAAAATCATCAATTATGAGTTGCTTCCATATGACGAAACACTACATTCGGATCACTACTGTTAACAACTGGACCGTTTGAAGCTAGAGATTGACCTGAAACGGCTAGAATTGACCAACAAAAGAGGTGTTCTGTTCCATCAGGATAACGCCAGGCTACACAAGCCAGTAGTGACTTACCAAAAACTCTGGGAGCATTGTTGGGAAGTTTTAATGTTCAATCCACCATATCCGGACCCAGCTCCAAACGATTACTACCCTTTTCTCTCATTACAAATCTTCCAATTGGTATCAAGAGAAGGTTGTGAAAATCGATTATAAGAGTTTTTCGCCGATACGGACAAATACTTTTATAAGAGACATTATGAAGCTACCTTTAAAATGGCCACAAATTATACAACAAAATGGTGCACATCTAACCCAAATCGGACAATCCACAACGTCTTAAACAAAGTTTTGAATTTCATTATTGTTTAAAATTGTAAAGAGAGAGGAAAGGATTTGAACTATAAAAGTGGGAGCGAAAAGCGCAGGTAGAATTGTTGGTCATCATAGTTACCTCCAAGAGCTACATTTTCATCCATGGTCTGGGGTTCAGAATTAATATGCAGAATTTTCTGAATTCGCGGTTCAGGACTAAATATGTTCAGAATGCACGCATCCTTTACTTTGCCGATTTAACATAAGAGCACATTGTGCTTTGAAAATCATTGAGATATCTTCGATCCGCCTTCTTTTATGCAGGTTGAACCCTTTGTTTGGAATAAGTATTTGTGGCCATTTCATTTAGATGCTTACACCAGAAAATGTTTTTTTCGTATCACATTCAGCTCCTATTTCTAGCAAAATTGTTTAGTTTGGCTTGAAGTCTGCTATCCTTTGGATCCCTTTTATCAAGAATCTTTGCAGTTTGTCGACCTCATTCGATAATATATAACTCCAAGCTTAGGCAGCATAAGATTGTGTGGATCTACAGACAGCTTGAAAAAATTTGTATTTACTTTTTAGCATCTTAGGACTATTAGAAAGGACCAGCTCTCTAGGGCTATTAAACCTATCTCATACCCCATTCATCAGTATCCCTCGCCATCCTTCAGTTCCATTTATCCTTTTTCTACATCCCGAAAACAGTTAAAAAATCAACCTCGTTTTCCCAACCTCATTCAAATCCAACTAGCGAGGATTCAACTCCTTAAGTGTTAAACTAACAAACCTACTCTCTGAGAGCGGCATAACTTAAAATTAATTGGGAAATTCTTGCCACTCATGTGTGAATTACACTTAGCGAAAAGACTTAAAGCGAGCTCTACACATTTGGACTTAAAATATGTTCTCATATAAGTGTAAAATTATCTCATTTCTCGTGCTTAACTCCCAATCCGTAATTAAAAAGCGAGACTATATACATACAGGGTTGGCTATATTAAACTGACCCATGTGATTATTAAAAAAATATGGAAAAAGAAACATTTTTTTGTGTTTCATTGTGAAAAACATTTAATCTAGTTCAAGGAGATTCGTTTACATCACTTTTTGAATATGATATCGCGCAAGTGGTCGCCCTTAGCTCGTATAGCGTAATGTGCCCGTTTTTCGGCGTTTTCCATAGTTTTGGCCAGCGTCTCGGCCGATATGGCGGCTATTTCCCGTCGGATATTGGCCTTAAGTGCGCCTAGTGTCTTTGGCTTGTTGACGTAAACCTTAGATTTCAAATAGCCCCAAAGAAAAAAGTCCGGTGGCGTCAAATCCGGTGATCGTGGCGGCCAGTCAAAATCGCCGCTTTTTGATATCAAACGGCCAGGGAACAAAGTCTTCAATAAGTTGACGGTGGCTCGTGCTGTGTGTGGTGGTGCGCCATCTTGCTGAAACCAGAAGTGCTCCATACCATTTTCACGAACAATCGGCATCACAAAATCGGTTATCATGGCCCGATAACGCTCTTGATTGACGGTCAATGGTTGGTGTTGACCATTTTCAAAGAAGAACGGCCCAATGACCATATCAGCGCAAATGCCACACCAGACTGTAACTTTTTGGTCGTGGAGAGGTACCTCTTCAATAATTTGAGGGTTTTCAGTGGCGTAGAAACGGCAATTTTGCTTATTTACGGTTCCGTTCAAGGAGAAATGGGCCTCATCACTCATAATGATTTGATGCCAAAAATCCTCATCAGTTTGGGCCATTCGGACGACAAAATTGGCATATTCCAAGCGACGAGGCTTATCGGCCGGCAACAGTTGTTGATTTAGTTGTATTTTGTACGGGAATATCCCCAAATCCAAACGAATGATACGTCGTAGAGTGGTCCGAGGGATGTCCAACTGAGCAGAACGACGATTACCTGACGTTCGCGGCGATGACTCGATACTGGCTCGTACGGCCGCGATATTTTCGTTAGATCATCTTGGCCGCTTTTTATTTGGACGTCGGGTATTAGCCACAGTGCCGGAAGACAAAAATCTGTTGTGCATTTGCTTGATTGCGTTCTTTGACGGCGCACTTTTCACTTTATTTTTTTTCTCCACGCACGTTGCGTTTTTACAATCGAGAAGGAATTTTGAATGTACAGCTGAACAATTTCAGCGCGTTCTATTGGGGTGTACTGTTTCATGGTATAAATCTCCTTCGACTGACGCTTCCAACGCGGTATGTCATTAGCTGATCTGAAATTACAGTAAAAAGTTATAGGGTTACTCAATGGGTCAGTTTAATATGGCCAACCCTGTATATAATATATACAAGAATATATATAATTGGCGCCATTTTATTTAGTTTTTACTTTGACATTTCTCCTTATACCTTCTACTCAAATATGAACGAGACGGTATCAATAAAACGGTCCGGGGATGACATATGGCAAAAATAAATTTTTGGTTTTTTGGTAGGACTGTTATAAGCTTACATGGCAAATTTCAGCGTGATATGTTACATAGTTTGTTTTCTGTGCTACTGTAAACAAGTCAAGCTCGAGTGTGTTCTTCGAATTCTCTTTTATGACTTCAATTGTCTCAAAATGTTTTCCACGGAGCGGCAACTTGAGCTTGGGAAACAGGAAAAAGTCACATGGAGCCATATTAGGCGAATACGGTGCTTGCGGAACGATATTAACATTATTTTTGTTCAAATAATCGCGAACAAAACGTGATGTATGAGCTGGTGCATTATCGTGATGCAAGAACCATGACTTGTTGTCCCACAATTCCTTCCTTTTAAGACGAATGTTCTCGCGCAAACGCTTTAAAACGTCTAAATAATATTCAGCGTTAACCGATCGGCCTTGCGGAAGGAACTCCGAGTGCACCACACCTTCGTAATCGAAAAAAAACAGTCAGCATAACCCTAATTTTTGAGCGACTTTGGCGTGGTTTTTTGGGTTGATGTACGGCCCTCTTTGAACGATTTGTACCACTGGAAAACATGTGCACGCGATAGAGCAGAGTTCCCATAGGTTGTCTGCAACATTTTTAAGGCATCTGAAGCCGAAATTTTGTTGGAATAACAAAATTTCAAACAAATTTCCATCGTTAAATTCGAAGAACACACTCGAGCTTGACTTGTTTACAGTAGCACAGAAAACAAACTATGTAACATATCACGCTGAAATTTGCCATGTAAGCTTATAACAGTCCTACCAAAAAACAAAAAATTTATTTTTGCCATATGTCATCCGCGGACCGTTTTATTGATACCGTCTCGTTCATATTTGAGCAGAAGGTATTCGTAAAAATAATTATCGATAACACAGGGTTGTATTGAAACAAGTATGGTTATAATCTAGGGTTATTTTATAATCTCAGATATCGGGAGAGAAATTTTGTATGGGTAATCTCGCGGCGGCCGCCGTAGCCGAATGGATTGGTGCGGGGCTACCATTCGGAATTCACAAAGAGAACGTCGGTTCGAATTTCGGTGAAAACACCAAAATTAAGAAAAACATTTTTCTAATAGCGGTCGCCCCTCGGCAAGCAATGGCAAAACTCCAAGTGTATTTCTGCCATGAAAAAGCTCCTCATAAAAATATCTGCCGTTCGGAGTCGGCTTGAAACTGTAGGTCCCTCCATCTGTGGAACAACATCAAGACGCACACCACAAATAGGAGGAGGAGCTCGGCCAAACACCCAAAAAGGGTGTACGCGCCAATTATATATATATATATAAATTTTAACTTACGTAGCGCCTACTTGACGGATTTTCGGAAATCGCATTTTTTGTACCATTGTTTCTCTCCTTCACCAATAAATGGTTTCGCTCATTTTTTGCAAGTGTAACAATGTTCTGTAACGTATTGTTGTTCCGCTGTGGCACATTCTGCATACTGATAATTTCCTGCACTCGACTGATAACATTTAATTTAATGCCCGAGGTCAGAAATATTCCATTTATTATTGGATTAAGTGTGGCAAGCAAAGTTTTTTGGTACTCATGCCGAAACGAGCAGACCATTCGGTGGTTGGCGAGATTTGTCGGCAGGATAACAAACGCAGTACACAGGCAGACACACGACGGATTTATATATTAACAAAACTTCTGAAAATACGTACAGTGAGCACAGGCACTAATACACGCATCCTCGCACAATTACACATCTACATACTTATGTAGACATGTTATACTTTTCTGCCACTTTTATGCCGCAAAATAACTCACTCGATATTTGCAAAGCATTCTGCGTTTTTGCTCATCTTTGCACTGCCTTGTTGACTCTTGAATATCTTACTTGGCGCCCATTTAACAGGGAAATTCGTTTTTAGAGTAATCCATCTTACAACTTTACATACACACTGCCACATATTAGCCTTTGTGCATACCTCAGCCGCATGTTGCATGCCACATTTCCGATGGCCAGCAACAGGAAATATAATTAAACAAAAAGAACGGAGCTTTGCACAATTTTTAATTTTTATTTTTGTAACGATAAACACACACAAATCACAGACCTGGTCACTCGTGTGTCCTCCCATAAAGCTGGCAGTTTCCTCGCCGGCCAACGTCGAGCACGCCTTCAATACTAGTCATCCAAATGGCCCTCCAATTGCCATTGCCTTTAGACTAGACGGCAGGAAAGGTTTTTAGCATGTAAAGCAAAGTCACTGCAAATAAAACAAAGTCAAATGCGAAGCTTAAATTTGTATGAGCTGTGATGCTGTGATGCTGTCAGTGCCACTGCCACACCCACTCTCATGTCACACAAGCATGCAAACTTTCATAGCCTCACCAGTATATAGGCGACGTGTTGCTTTTCGCCGTTGAGCACTGCGCGTGGCTGGTGGCCAGTTGGTGGCAATAAATATCTGTATATAATAAAAAAAACTCGCTACAAAATGCCCATAAGGGATTAACTGTAAATCGTTTTTTATGTTACACACACACAAGCGCGCTCACAAGCACATGCCGACAGTGAACTGCCAAACTACCAGCAAGTCAGCAAGTCAGTTTGACATTCCTCGGTATACAGTCGTATATCCCGACTTTCAGCCTTTCTCTCCTGGTTCGTGTTTTCCTGATGATTTGTATTTAGCTGCTGTCACTTTGCCGCTTTTTTCTATGCTTTGCTGTTGTTGTTTGCTTGTAAATTGTTACAAAACTCGTTTAACTGGAGGCAGTTGGAGTATGTCCTCGCATGAGTGGAGTATGTAAATTGTTTTCAAGCGCTACCCAACAGCCCTTGGTAGTAACAGCAGCAGAGAACTCGGCGTCCATAGCCACCACTTCCTTTGTTACCATGTAAGTGACCCATGTCCAGTTGTTTTATTTATGTTTTTCTCGTATAGCATTATTTGCTTGCAAGTATGTGTTTTAGTTTGTTGGTGAATGTAAATATGCACGAATATGCATCCTTCTATGAATTCAAACAGTAGACCCTGGGGCGTATGAGTGACTGTGATTTTTAATGATTTCGTAATTGTTTTAGACGAAAATGATTAAGCGCTGGAATTTAAAATATCTGAATAGTTTTTCATATAGGGAACATTTCTGAAGTTATAAATGCACCTGTTTTATTGTTGTTATTATCTTCTTGTTTTAGAGCAATTTAATTGAAGTGCACCTGGAAGTTTTTTATTGACATGTAAAGTTGAAAAATTTAAGGTTGCAAAAGGTAATTTATGTCGCATATAGAACGATTCTGTTATGATTTAAACTGATGAAATACTTAAAGCTTGCTTCCAAGTAAGTAAGAAACTTATTTATGTTCCTTGTGTCAGCAAACACCGATGGCAACCCAGATGCAGACAGTAACCAGCGGCGGCAACAACTGAGCACGATATTCTTTTTAGTCAGTTAGTTACCGCGCAGCCAATGAAACAGAAAGAACCAAATGCGATCATTTCAATTGTTCTTTTGATAATTTTATAAGTGAAATAAAAGCTTGCGATTTTAGAGAAATAAAGAAAACCTAAAGCCGTGTTTACATAATTTGTTGGGCATTTGACCGAGCTTTTCTTCCGAGTTCCTACATTTGTTATTTATTTATTTATTTGCATATTTAGTCCATCAAACAATAATTTATATAATAATACTAAATAACATCGTATTCAGAATATCAGTAAAAACAGTTTTAGGCAAAGAAAAATCAAAATCGATAGATTTGGTTAAATTCGGAAATAGCCCTTCTAGTAGGCATATTACGTGAATAGAAAGGCGGCTAAGCTCGAAGATAACTCGGTGAAACATTTTATGCTTTCTAAAGTTAACTGACAGTCATAAACTCCTTGGGTGTTTTTTTTAGAGGTTAGGTTTTCAAGATGAAATAAAACGTATATAATTTAATGTTATGGCCAAGAATTTAGCTTTATTATAAAGATAAGGGTTTGCCATTATGTTTTAAAAATGATTTCGGGCAAGTGGCCGCCGCGGCTGGCTCGAATAAATTCCAGCCGAGAGGCTCAATTTTCGACCACTTTTTGCAGCAATTGGGGCCGTATGTCAGCAATAACGCGCCGAATATTCTCTTCCAAGACGTCAATCGTCTCGGGCTTATCTGCGTAGACAAGCAACTTCACATCGCCCCACAAGAAATAGTCCAGCGGTGTTATATCGCACGATCTTGGAGGCCACGCCACAGGTCCACGGCGCGAGATAATGCGCTCACCAAAAGTTTCCTTCAATAAATCGATTGTTGCGTTAGCTGTATGGCATGTAGGGCCGTCTTGTTGGAACCAAAGGTCGTCCACATCAACATCGTCCAATTCAGGCACGAAAAAGTCATTAATCATGGCTCTATAGCGCTCTCCATTGACTGTAACATTATGGCCGGCTTCATTTTTAAAGAAATATGGACCAATGATTCCCTCTGCCCATAGAGCACACCAAACTGTGACTTTTTGAGGATGTAACGGCGTCTCAGCAATGGCTTGTGGATTATGTTCACTCCAAATGCGACAATTTTGCTTATTGACATACCCATTCAACCAAAAGTGAGCTTCATCGCTGAACAAAATTTTCTTCGATGCGTCGCGCGAACCGAACCATTATTTTCGTAATAAATTTGCACGATTTGCAAACGTTGTTCAGGTGTAAGTCTATTCATTATGAAATGGCAAACCAAACTGAGCATAAATCAAGTGACAGCTGTCAAAAAGGCCCTCTACGAAAAAAGTAGTGCCAACTTGAAAACTTAACCTCTAAAAAAACACCCTTTATAATGCAAAAAATAAAAGTTAAATATAATATTGACCTTCTTTTGTCAAGGTGCTCAATTTGAAAGCAGCGCTAAACGTGGAATATACGAAGGCATAGAATCCGAGAATCCCAATGAACGTAAGTCAAACACCTTCTGCATGCGTTCTGCCCTATCAATGTGGAACTGGTGGAAAGGGATTATCGCCAGATTATTGCAGCATACTCCAGATGCGAGCGAACAAAAGAAATATAAAGCAGTTTTACAGTGAACAGTGAAACGACAAAATTAATACCATTGGTGAATGAAAATTTAATATCAAAAATAACGCCAAGATCTTTCAATTCTTGAAGGGATTGTAAGATGCTACCAGAGAAGTTGCACTGGGTTTTAGTAAACTGTGTGATTTTAAAAATGAAATATGGACGGACTTTTTATATATTTAAAGAAAATTGTGATCTCAAGCACCAAAAGTATAGTTCATCTAGTTCCAATTGGAGTTTCACCATATCTGCAATATTCTTAACGACTGAATAATATAATACTCGTAGAAAGTTGGCGAATGAAAAGCAAGGCACTTATAAACAGAATAGACAGAAATGGACTCAGAGTACTACTACCTTATGGTACGCTAAAGGTGGCAAAAACGGTTCAGATTGAGCATCGTCTTCGACTCAAATAGGATTTAAGCCATTGCAGAAAAGTTGAATGAAAACCGAGCGAGCTTGTCCGTCAACACCATATCTGGAACTTGTCAAAAGCTTTAGGAAAGTCGGTGTAAGCGCAATCAATACTCACTAAAGACAGCCAGATTTGTAAGTGTAGCATGAACCGATAAAAATCTCTGTTGATTGAGACAAACTGAACTCTTAACCGAAAAATATATTTTATCTTTAATGACGCATTCAAAAAGCTTAGTGTGCTTCAATATATCAGGTCAGTCCGTAAGTTCGTGCGTTTTTTAAAGGTGGTTTTAAAATTAATAAAAAAGATGTTTAAAGTATTTATTAATCAATAATATATTTTCCTTCATTATTTACAATGTCTTTCCAACGTTTAGGCAAATTTTTAATTCCCTGCTCAAAAAATTGTTTGACCTTGGAGCCAAAATACGCTTCGATATCCCTTTTCATAGCTTCTTTTGAGGAGTAGTTCTTGTTACTCATATGGGATAAAAGTCCACGGAAAACGTGCGTTAATTCACTAAAGACGGTCGATTTTTGTTAAGTACCTCATTCAGGTTTGATAGCTGATGGGAATAATAATCAGCAGTTATTCTCTGGTTTGGTTCCAGAAGTTCATAATAAAAATACCGGCCATATCCCACCAAATCGACAGGAGAATCTTCTTGGGGTGAAGGCCATCTCTAGGGGTCAGTTCTGGTATTTCATCTTTATCTAACCATTGGCGTTTGCGAACAGGATTATTGTAAAGGACCAATTTTTCATCGCCAGTAACGATGCAGTTCAAAAAACTTTCATTTTCAAGACGTTGCAGCAGCTGAGAAAACACATTCACTCTAGGCTGAAGGTTGGCGACGGAAAGCCTATGCGCAACCTATTTTCCCAGCTTTGAAACCTTTCCCAACTGAACGAGGTGTCTGCGAACTGTTCCATGCGATGAGTTTAACCTCTGAGCTATCATCGACTGTCAAATTTGGCCCAGCTTCCACGAGTTCGAGCAAGCCTGGAGTTAAAGACTTCAGGACGACCAGCGCGCGGGGCATCCTCCACGTCGCAGTCACCACTTCGGAATTTTGAAAACCACTTTTACATTGCGTTATATTCCGCGAATAGTTTTTTGTATGCAAAAATCGTACAAAAGTGAAATTATGGGTAAAATACGCACGAACTTATGGACTGACCTGATACGTCTATGATTAAATGTGTGCGGGTGCTGTTGATCGAAATACTTCGTTGTAGAAGGCACTCCGGTGTAGCCATCAAGTAACAAGTTCTGGACAGACTTGCACTAATTTGTTCCAAAAATATTGCCCAATTTGATGGCAGTTTCATATATCCGCGATATAAGAAGTCCACGTCCCTATTGGTAAAAAATTGACGAAACCTTTTATAAGAGTATTTCAGAAAGCACTAACTAATTTTTTAAAATCATGAAACGTACTTCAGATGTATTTACTTCACAAACCATTGATAGGACTTCCGAATAGTCAATTGTTTTTCAGAAGCCTCTAAAATATAAATTTGTTTCAGGTATTCAAGCGCTCTACATCTATTTAAAATTAGAGTTCATAACTTCTAATGTAAAAACGCTGCCGCAAACCAGGATTTATATCAGGTCAATGACGATCACTACATATTATACTTGTACATATATGAGGAATGTTTATGCTGCTGCAACAATGCAGTACGCCTCAAATGTGGTGAGCTCATTTTTTGGCGAAATGACGGTCAAAATCCATGTAAATTGTATTGCGGTGAAATATGCGTGAAATTTCGTATGTATTTCACGGCAAGGTAATACAAAATTCACGTCGTGAAAACACAGCACCACATGCCAGCAGTATTTTTTTACACCTATCTAAAATGCTCATGTAATTTAAAATTGAGCGTGTACCGACCGTTCGTTTGCAAGGGAAGTACCTGAGTTCGAATACTCGATGATATGACATTTTTAAGCGAAACGTCTTCGGAAAAAGTTTGAATAAATCCTCTTTATTTTTCAAAAAATTCAAAATTTGCCAATTACTTCTGGGGCGATGATAAATTTATTCTGAAATAAATTTTGCAATGATACCAAATGCATGCTGCTGGCAAAATTTCACGGCTGTGAAGTTGTTACTGGCCTTTAACTGATTAGAAATGCTTGTACACATCATACAGTATCTAAAATTCGTGAAATGCAACCGCAAAAGGTCTAGCTGTAGATCAGGAATATGTTGCTGGCTCCCACAATCGCCAAACCCGAATTAGCGGCTAAGAAGGTTTGGTGTGTTTGGTGGGAAATACTTAATTTGAATGTCTAATATGACATACTGATTAGATTGTAGCACGTTCTCTCCTATTTGTGGCGTGCATCTTGATGTTGTTTCACAACTGGAGAGACCTAGAGTATTAAACCGATTGCGAACGGCAAATATTTTTTATTAGGAGCTTTGTCATGGTAGAAATACACTCACAGGTTCGCTATTGCCTGTCGAGAGGCCGAGATTACCAGAATATAATCTTTGGCACCACACATTTGTCCTTGCATTCGGTGAGTAAACAATACATATTGTTTTTCTCACCAGCTCTGACTTTTCACTTTAGTCCCATTAATACTGAAGAATGTATCCATTTTTCTTTTTTTACGTCCAGTTTGGAATGGTGTAATATGAAACTTAATTGAGCAAACACAAACTTCTCAAATAACCTGTTCAAAGCATTTTGTCACGGTTTAATTGCCGTATAGTATGATCCACAACAACCTATAAATCGCTAAATATAGCTTACTAAAGATATTCAGCGGAAGGCACTCAGAACATTTTAATCTTCTGTAAATATACATATGTATGTCGATAAACTGATACATTTATATATCTCTTTCCCATAGCAAATGAAATGTCAATAAACGAAAAACTTCAAAGAAGTCTTGAAAACTAATAGTCAAAGTTCTGCTTAATCGGACTCGATAAACCGAATTAATATTGCAATCTGGTTGAAATAACCACAAAAGCTTATACATATAGTGTATGAAAATATAATACTACGTTATTTATTTTTGAAATCCGAAATTACTTTTGTTGGGCTGAAATAAAACATAAATGCATTATGGAAAGGATAATGAGATGGCGCCTATCGTGGTGCCGTTACTTTGCGCTCAGCGAATTTGACAATGAGTTAAGTGGTTTTAGCACCATTTTCGTAACTTGATTTAGCATTTTTGTTGTTGTTATTTAGTTTCGGAGTTTTAGTTCGTTCTTCATGACATTTTTCTAGCCTGTTCTAATTAAAAGTAATGTTTATAATTTTGTAAAATATACATTTTTTTTAAATTAGTTCAATAATTCACTCAGTTTTATTTAGCTTTACTTTTTTTAACATCTGGTAGCATTGCCCGCGATTGCAGTTGTTGTTGGCGTTCTTCTGCTTTCAGCAGTCAAATCTCTCTCTCGCTATTGCAGTGTTGCCTAGCTTTGGATATAAAAACGCATTAAAATGGCCATTTAATGAAAATAGAACACCAAATTTTTATTGAATTACTTAAGGGGGGACCCTCATTTATCGGGTCAAAAAAATCGATTTTTTGGAAATAATTTTAATCTATTCTACAACTATTTAAGAATATACTTTCAAAATTTCAAGTCGATATCTGTATTTTTGAAGGAGTGACAAAATTTTTAACAGGACGCGACGGGTGGCCTGATCGCCTGTATCCAAAACTTTAAACGCGTTTTTCTCGAAACATCATTTTTCGATTTTGTGTACACAATTGAGAACGCTGTATTGAACCAATCAGGCTTTACAATAGCTCATTTTAAAGATAATTAAATTGTTTTCAATGTGACATTAAGTGTTTTTTTAAAAAAAAAGATTTTCATATTTTTTTGTAATTTTAAAGTCAATTTTTATGCATGAAAAATCACTTTTAACATAAAACTGGGTAAAAAATATCAATTTCGACATTTTTTTTTTTAATCAAAATGTCACATCGAAGGTATTATCCTAAAGTTTTAAAAAAAATTTGGTTTTTTTATTTCAGAAAAAAATTCAGAGCGCTAGAATGTACACAGATAGAATGAGGTGCCATGGACGAGGTGTATATTTCCATACTTAAAATGTTTTTTTTCTTCTCCGAAAATTTTTGTAGACAGTCAAGACATTTATTAAAGTACTTTATGAATTACAAAACGTTTGAAGTTATTTTACCTGAGAAAAAAATTCCCAAAAATGATGCATTTTTCGACCGTCTAAATGAGGGTCCCCCCTTCAAGAACTTTGTATGCGTGACAAATTGTCTTTAGAATGTGCTTTTTTTTAAATAAATGTGTTATGCTTATGTAGATACAATTTAATTAATGAGTTTTCTTTTTGTTAAGCGAAACTCTTTTGGTAAGGGAACGACTTATTTGCTATATTTGAGGTTATGTAACTAGATAAGGTACTCTTTTTGTAAAAATTTCAGTATGGTTTCTTTAGTATTTTCTGGTATTCTGTGGCCGGAAGAAACGATTACACCTCAATGGTTTTAATTTGCATTCAGTAAGTTCAAACGCTTTTTAAAATGTGTAAAGAGGTTTTCAATCTTAAGAAGAGTTGAGAAAAGAAAATTTAATATACTTGCATAACCTTAAATGGATCCAAAAATTAAATTTGCACTTTCAAATTAACAAATTTTATAAGAGTCAAACAATTTTCATTAGCACTAAAATCTTCTCAGAGTGCCCTATTTTAACCTTTTTTTGTTTAATAATATAGTTTTTTTTTTAACTTAAGGTTTCGGTAGCTTTAAATTAAAAAAAAAAGAAGCAAACACGAAACTTCAAAATGTTCGCATTTTGGGTATAAAAAAGCACAAAATTTATTGTGAACCGCAAATGGTTAGCAACACTGCACAACTTGGAAAAACGTGACGTCACGCACTCTGATGGGCGCAATTTTCTTTCCATCATTCTTGACATATGACTCCCATGACTTTATAGATTTAGAAAAATATGGCTGTTTGTATTTTCAAGTTCCTATTAATAAAATCATACGCAATCTTCATATTGCCAGTTACTTTTCTCCTTTGCGATGCACACCCAGAAACTGGCAAATCGGAAGTGCAAGCAACCAGCCAAAAAATTTCGCAATTTTTTACACAAAAGAAAGTTTTTACCGCGAGCACGCTCATACCCATAGAACTGAAGTATGTATGTATTTATGCGTAAAATATTATATGTCACAAAAAAACGTTCCACTTTTGAGCGAAAGGAATGAAAATAAAAGCATAAAAAATTATTTTGATATCACTAACGTTTTAGTAGTATCAGTTTACCATACCAGAATTTCCAATGGTGATAACAGCAAGGAAACAATATTTACACCAAAAGAGGGACAAATACAAAAGATGGAACACAAAGCCAGCAGAGAATACACGGAAACTTTGCAGTTATTTCAACATTTACAACAGTAGCAAAATACCTGCAGCAGTAAAAGTGATCTGCAGTCTAACCCATCTGCCATTGCTCTCCCTTGCCAGTTGTGGTATAAATGGCAAACAAACCATAAATGCTTAATTCAATCATCTCTGTTTCAACACTGTTTACAATTCAGGCTACTCACAACACAGTACGAGTATTCCTGATATTCGGACTGTTTGACTGGCGAATATGCGGGTTGAATTACTCTGGCATTTACTGTCTCGGCCTTCTTTCAAACAGGCACACACTTTCGCCTTTGATTGCTTGCACACTCAATCAGATAAGAACTTTAAATGGCAAAAGAAGGTGAATGTGCGAATGTAAGTATTTATGTATGTGCACTATTATGAATATAAGGGAATGTGTTGCCATTCATACAACAATTGAACTGTGAAAATGTCTGTCTGTCCGACATTTATGCGGGCATACAAAGTAGGTAGTAACTATGTATGAGTGTGTGGTATCGCTTCAATGGCTGTCGCAAAAGCTCACAGGCCACAAACGTATCGATGTTGGCATAATTTCACTGTTGTAACCACATTTATTTATCGGCTCAAAGAGCATTGTGCCTTGGCAGTGGGAGTAGAAGTGATAGTAATGAGTCTAGGCTTTGAGAGTTGAGTTGAAATACAGGGGAAAAGCGGAGAAGATTGTTAAAATTTTAATTGAGTTAATTGTATGCAGAGAATGCAAAAGTGTGCACAGACCAACGCCAAAGCAAATATAAATTCACACTTTAATTATAACTTTCGATAAATCTTTATGGTACGCAAAAATTCAAGAGGCGCAATTAAAATAGTCACTCTACATGAATTCCATAGCTTTGGTCGTTAGTGCTTACTTTTGTAGAGACATCCAATATTTTCATATCTCCAACGGCCATTATGTAGCGAGTTATCTCAATTAAACTTGTGTGCAACAAATTAGTTACAGATTAGTGGTTCGCATGTCTGAGCAGCACAGAACTTCACCACTTCTCAAATAGCCTTACTGCTGCGACGTTACTCGCGCACTTCCAGGGGTGTATTCATTCATGTGGGTGCACATAGGGGCCCAAATAAAGAGGCGATCAAGGAATATAAACTGTATCAAAAATGGAAAGAAATTAGAATAGAAACCAAAATAAAACAAGGAAATTGAGTAGGAGTAAAAGCAGTAGTAAGAGCGCGAGTTCACAGAAAGGAGTGTAATTTGTTGTCCTTGAATAACACTGATCGATAAAAATAAATTTCCAATTTGTCACATGTACTTTTTAATACATTTACTTTTCGAAAAAACGCAAAAGAAGATAAAAAATCCTTCTTTACTCTCCTGCTTCAAATGTTCATAAGTTCCCGGATTACTTAAATATTTTTCTTGAGTATTTTAGAAATTCGTAAGATATATACAATACTTTAAAATAAAGCGAAATAATAGGGGTTTTTTAAGTTTTAGGACGGTCTTTCCTTTTAATGTCGATAATCTGGATGCCAACAATTTTATACTCCTAGAAACCAAGATGGTACCTAAAGGGCTTAGTTCCTAAGCTCCAATTATTTCCTCCAAAATGCAATTAAAGTCACATGATAGAGATCCATCTTGTCTGAAATGTCGTTATATTATATTTCGATATGATGAAGAGCTCTATCCCTTCACACAATATGCTCTATTCAAATAAATTAAGAATAATAATTTCGTACTTACATAAGCAGAACTTACACAACTAGGACTGAGGATTTCGGCTCCTTAACTTTTCTTGTGACTTCACTGCTGTTAAAATTCAGTAGGTTAGCGGAAGTACTTGCTCCATATTTTATGTATGATCTAGACGTTAGTCACAAAGTTGTGGCGCTTGTTTGCTCCGGCCTACAACATTCTGTAAGCCAGACACTTTTACAGTCTCCCAGAATTCGGAGAATATATAAATTCATGATACCTCTCCCAAATAGCTTACGTTGGACCGAGTGACGTGTCATTCTTCAAAGTACCAGATAAACTTTTTGTTTAGCTATAATAAAAAGGCGCATAATTAACCGATACCTGGGAGATGCTTTGATATTACGAACATCTAAGGCACTGCATCTCTTGAATGGTACTGATGCCAGTCTTTGCTTCTGCATCGTCATCAACCATTCGAGTCCCATTTAAGAACCGGGCATTGCAGAGGCATGCAGTCAAATCATAGTAAAAACAATAACTCTTAAAGAGAGCCTAATTTGCGGCTTTGTTTTTCTACTCATTGGTGGTTGATTTTATGAGGTCGGTCTCAAGCCTAGTGCCTAATCAGATCTTGATTGTTTTAGCAAAAATCTTTAAAAATTCATAAATGTAAAGAATTAAAATGTCATATGAAAAAATTCTCATGTTGAACTCTAAAAAATATTTGGATAATATTTTTGTAACTTTCTAAATAATGTAATATTATCTGTAATTCGGGAATATGTAATACATTTCTGCATCTCGGTAATTTTATTGATCTCCAATTTTTTAGGGCGGCAAAACCCAACATGTGTCTGCCAAGCTGGCACCTGCACATCACACCTCCACATACATAGTAACTTTAATCCATTCGCGCTCGCCACCATATCAGTTAAAAGCGCCATTTTCAAACTACTTGTTAAGCTTATTTATGTCTTCTGCCTAACTTGGAACAAATCCCTTTCCCCTCCTCCACAGACACACTCAATTCATAGCCTCTCCATTTATTTGCGTCGCAACCCTTTTGCGCCTGACGTGTCCATTCAGCCGCAAAGCATTAAATCGCGTAGTACAACACATTTGTTTTGCCAGCTGTAACAATGTTGGTCTACTTCCTTCTTCCCATACCACACATCCGTGCACTGATAACATCATGCCACATACGCACATAACAGTATTGTGCATTTGTGCCATTTCTTGCTTGAGCGTTTATTATCTTGCGACCAGCGTAGAAAACTTTTGTATAGAAGAAAAGCAAATTTGTTGCATTGAAGCAACAGAAAGGTTACTTGTAACTTCTGTAACTTCATATGGAAGCCGGAGGTGGAAGGAAACGTATGTGACTGGCCGTAGGTACTCGATACTGCGGGCTGTAAACTTCTTAATCGACAGCGGCACT
The DNA here is from genome assembly GCF_027943255.1 of Anastrepha obliqua. NCBI lineage: Eukaryota > Metazoa > Arthropoda > Insecta > Diptera > Tephritidae > Anastrepha > Anastrepha obliqua. Next base: position 92,541,099 of record NC_072893.1, on the reverse strand, counting down.
GAACCCGCACGATTATTTTGGAGCAGTGGCGCATAGTAGTTTGCAACTGTTGTTTGCATGTCGGTCGGCCAAACGGTAGAGTTTTAAGCTGCTTAAATTTGTACAGCTCTTACCCTCCTATAGTACATAGTTTTTTACGAAGAAATGTCTTGATTTTCTGTCCAAAAAGTTTGCGCCACATTTGCTTCCACGTTGTGGTGTGCTTTTACCCGTTGTCACACTTGATTTAGTACTCTCTGACCTCAGTTTAAATATAAACAGCTTCAGCTGCGAAACCTCAGCCTTTGCAGAAACTTTCTCAAGATGCTACTGGTTACAGAACGTGCGCACAAAAACAATCAGTAGTCAGTTAGGCAAAGGAAGACGGCCGGTCATCTTAAAACGTGCGAACGCTTTTATGTGGCGCAAATTTGTAAAAGAGTTTCCTTGCGTCAAATGTTAACCCAAGAAACCATTGATAGGACCATAACAATGCCTACAAGGTAGGCAAAAGTATTTGCAGTTTAAGTTTCTTACAAAAAAAAAATTCCTAGGGTGACACTGTATAATATTATATAAAAAAAAATTAAAAATGGCAAAGAAAAATTACGTGTATCGTCGATTTTAAGGCTTACTCTTCTATTGTTTTTGTTTTTTAAGTGGGCCAAACCTGTTTTATGGAACACGTACGAAAAAAAATAGGATTTTAATTGAATTGGGAAAATGGTTTTGGGAAAATTAATTTATTTTTCCCAGACTTTTTTCCCAAATACATTTTTTTCCGAAGAGCAAAAAATTATTTATTAAATTAAAAATAATAATAATAATAATGTTTTCTTCAGTTTCGATAGAATTCACAGTATTTTTGGGTAGAACTTCTTTTCGCGTGGGCGGCCTTCGGCCGCGCTTCAAAAAAATAACCCTCATCAGTCCGACTCCGGCTACGCAATCCACCGTATTTTTGCGTAGAACTCCTTTTCGCGTGGGCGGCCTTCGGCCGCACTTCAAAAAAGTAACCCTCATCAGTCAAACTCCGGCTACGCAATCCACCGTATTTTTGCGTAGAACTCCTTTTCGCGTGGGCGGCCTTCGGTCGCGCTTCAAAAAAATAACCCTCATCAGTCCAACTCCGGCTACTCAATCCACCGTATTTTTGAATTGGGAAAATGGTTTTGGGAAAATTGGTTTGGGAGTTATTTTATTGGGAACAAAAGTTTTGGAAAAAAATGTATTTGGGAAAAACAGTTTGGATGAAAAAATTTGGGAACATTTACCTTTGGGAAAAGTAAGCATTGGGAAAAAAGTTTTGGGAAGAATGGATTGGGAAAACTGGTCGGCAACGGTAGAACGGGCTCCGGGCCAAAAAAGTTGACACATCCTAGCTAAAGAGTCAGAGGCCTCGTTACCCGTAATATGCACGTGTCCCGTCCCAGGATATTATGCCAACCAACATAGTTCAGCCTGGATTTACAGGACTCAACTACCCTTGAAGTGGTTGGCAAGCTGTCTAAGGACATATGCGCCGCAGCTGCATTACTACGTCAAAACAAAAAAGTACTAATTACATCTTAGACTTTTAAAAATTACTTTTTATTAAAGCTTTTTTAAAATTTTATTTTAGTTTTATTAAATTTTGCTTTACTGACCCTATTTCATTGTCTTTCCCCTATAAAAATAGTATATTTATTTATATATAAAGAGGATAAGTCCTTCAATTAAGTGTATGGTAGAAAACATTTGCAGTTACAAATGTAGACCGAGTCCTGGATTACCATTAGATGTTACTGCTAATAGAGAATGGGTAAGGTATCAAGAACCAATTCTCTTTACCACCTGTTTTATAGCAAGCGGAATGGGGTTAAGTGCGATTACATGACTATGCTGTAGCTCATGCGTTTGATGCACCCTGTGGGTATGAAACATCAAAAAAAAAAATTTAATTGTTTAAGAGCAGTCGTTACTCGGTATACTTTCTAGAGTATTTCAGCTATGGAACAGCTTCTTATAAAATTATTTATCAGTCCGGGGCGGCATACAACTCTGTCCCTTTATGAAGACAAACAAAAAACATTAAAGGAGAAGGAAAGGATTTAAAAACAACCTTCTTCATTTACTATTTTAGAAATATATAGAGAAATCGTTCTTCCTACCTGAGCTGGCTCACTTTTTGAGTTTTTTTAATATAATATTTAGTATTTTATCAATTTATTCCTGATATAAGTTTAAAAAAAATGCCACTAAAAAAATTCAAGGATCATTACAGTTATTACTTTTACTATCATTTTCTCATATTTACTCAGTTCTTCGGTAAATTAGCATCTCTGGAAAAACACCCACGAAGTTTGAGGCAGATGGGTATATTTCTTTGCCTTTGGCATTTGTTTCAATCGATAAAGTCGAGTAATTCAGCCCTATCATGCAATTCATCGTAGACTGTTGATACTGTAGTAGCCCTTCCGGTTGTAGTAGAGGAATTTTTTTTAGTAGGAGAAATAATTTTTATGTGCGTTCAATCCACAAACAAAACGATGCAGGAATTCTGGATTTTTGATAGAATTCCATCTTGTTATACCGTTTTTTTAATGGCACTCATGTCGAGATTCGTCCACTGAGGGCACAATCGTGTTTCTAATGATGCCAATACATCTTTTAGCACATAGCTAAATGTCGACTGCCACATTGGCACGTCGAAATCTTTGCCAACTCCGTGCTGATAGGCTCCCAAGCACTTACATCGGTTTGTGCATATCGAGAGGATTGCTTGCATATCTCAATATTTTTCGCTCAATTCTGAGTTTCCCTTTGGTTCTCTCACTTTTCTCCTCCGTTAATGGAGAACGAATAAATTAATTTGAAAATTCTGCTAACTTGACAAAAAACTTAAAGATTATTTGGTAAATTGTCTTGTTTACATTGAAGTCAGCTGTTGTCGAAATATCAAAATTTGACATTTAAGTTTGGCAGCACTTTTTTCTTGTTGACTTAAAAAATTGATTACAATTTTTTCGTATTCGTATTCAAAGGGTTTCTACGACGGATTCTATGATGGGACTGATTTTTTTTCTTGGCTCCTTCGGATCCCTCGCACTACTATTTGTTCCCCAATTTGAAAAAGTAGCTGGCGGGGAAAAGATTTTATTCAGACGAGGAGGTTATTGCAGAAACGAATGGCTATTTATCAGACTTGGACAAATCCTATCTTTATTATTAAATTAATAGAAGAGCCTTGGATGAAGTGTATAAGCCTAAAAGGAGACTGTTTCGGAAAATAAAAAAAGTTTACCTCAAGCAGTTAAGTAGTTTTTAGTTTTGCACGGACTATTCAAACGACCCTGTGTATACAAATGTATGACTATACCAACGCTGCGCTCATCAAATAATTAATTCGATGTGATGCGAATGATCACTCATCTTCAAGCTTCAAGCCTGCTTATTTTATGATTTTTTTTAACACGCTGCTTATAATTTGCAACGGTTCAAGTACTTTTTTATACTACTTACATTAAATACTAAATACTCAGGTAGTTTTTTCGTGATCCGAAGAACATTAATGTAAAAGATACATATGGAAACCCGAATCTTTATTAAATAAAATACTTTAATAGATGTTAAAAAACACCTCAATTTATAGAGTTAAATAATTATAAATCTATAATATTTGTATATGCAGTATATAGTTTGTTGGGTTATTGTGTGCATTGGCTTCACCACCACAAGCCTAAGAGGCCCCACACTTCAAAGAGAAACAAATCCGTGACTCGTTTGGTTAAGGAAGTTTTTAGTCAGAAAAGGACATAAATGGGATTATGATCTTATCACATGGTGAGCAGACAAGACTTAGAAATTGCTCATACATTTGTACATACTTATACATTAGAAGTGCATACAAAAACACCTTCGGAGGAAATTGGTTAGACCGAAAGACAAATAAGTTGTTTTGTTCAAAGGCGGCTGGGTAGTTGGCTCGGCTGTTAAGATTTATTTCTGAAGTTTAAACGCCAGTGGGGATGGTCCATGACTGCACCACTTTCTACAGTTCGGAGTAAAGAGTTCGTAGAACTAACTAATATTTATCCTGAGGCACTCACTATCCACCACTAGACATTACAAATGCCAAACTATCAAACTACCAACTCAAGACGAAGAAGTCATAGTAAAATTTTCAATAATTTCTTGCAGCTGCTTTTCTGCTGCATGCATACATATAAACATACATACATACATGTTTGCCTATGAGCACACATTGGCTCCAGCATATTTTGCGTAAGAATATTAAAACCAGCCATTAGCTTCTCCTGCCGTTTTTGTGCATACTTTAATTAAGAGCGGATTAGTTGGACATGGGTTCACTATGACCAACTTGTGTGTCTATCCAACGCCACTACTTAGACAGAAAATATGCTTCAAAAGAAGATATTCGCCCGCACTTTCAGTGTTTCCAGCTTTTTGGTTGGCAGTGATTTGCATCTGTGGTTTTTGGCATTAAATGAACTTTGCGCATTTATTTTCTTTACACCACATTGCCACGCTCTTTCGCCCTCTATTTTCTGCCGGTTTTTAAGAGCTTTTGCCATCGACCTTATCGGCGCAATGTTCGATTCCGATGCAGACATTTGCCGTTTTCCATAATTTCTATTACCTTCCCCATCGCTTCCCTTCTCTGAAACAGTTTTCCGTGTCATTCGCTGCCAACTAAAGAATCCCATTAAAATTTAATGTTTTTTTCATTTTGTAGTAAAGTATCAAGTGAGAAAAGAGCTGGCTGGAGTAGATCAGAGATTAGAATGTCGATTTTTCTTGGCAAATCACCTACTATATATGTACATGAAATGTATTTACACGAAATGGTTAATGTTTCTACTGCAGAGAATGTTAAAAATGTGTTTTTTAATGGCATAAGGAAAATTCTTGGCGTATCTTTGCTTCAATCAATTTTCAAATGGCTGCTATTAGCTGTATATTGGAGAGTTGAGGTGGTTTTATTATCTGCCATTCTTTACATCCGACTCTCACCGGCTCCTTATAGTTATTATTTTTATATAATATAATATTATATATAATATCAAGCGCATAGGAGGACCCGCATATACATATATGTACGTGTACAGTAGCACTAAAATTTAATAAAACGCAAAAAAATTTCTTTATGCTATCAGCGCTTAGGTATGATCAAAATAACTCTTCAACTGACAGGCAAGTTGATTTTAAGATAATTTGATTGGAAAGAAGACAAGTTCAGGTGCAGGTTTCACTAAGCAAGGAGTCTGTCTGTCTGAAGTTTTGTACTTGGAACTGATGAACATGTGTGTGTATTAGTACTATATTAACGGTGTATTGAAGAACTACACATTGTCGGAAACACAAGACGCGTGGAGCAAAGAGATTGAGAAGAAAGAGGGCGAGATATTTAATCAGTGTTGCCAATTTAGTAACTTTGTCGCTAGAACTGACGACTTTTGCTTGAGTCTTGACGACAAAAAAAAAGTTTTGACGACAAAAATGATTTAGCGACTTATCCGGCGACTTTTGGCAATAGATATTTTTTAGGCAATAGATACTTTTCTGTCAACTTGGTTACCCGGGAATGCCCTTTACCTTCCATACTATAGAGTAACAATTTACTGACTACAGATAAAATAAAGCACTACCTATTGGTGTGTTATCGTTGATAAATTATCGATCTATAATTGAAATTTTAAATTTATTTTTACCTTAAAATTTTTTATGAGATTAACAAAAATCATACGTTGCATTAAGAAATAATAAAATATATTCCAATTCAATTACTTCTTGTTTCACACAATTGTAATGAGTAACCAAATTATTTTTACCACTGACCACATAAGAGCAATGCGGTCAGGGAATCCCCGAATTTTATTATGTTCTGTACGTGAAACAATTGAATTGTTATCGGCTCAGTTGATTGTTTACTATCCTCTACCTTACTTACTTTTTAATTCATTTTAAGTAAATATAAAATATTTAAATCTATCTCGAGGTGACTTAAATAATGGATTTACTTCTGAAAAAAAGCAGTATTTTAGGAGATTGAAACTAACTTCCGTTGATCTCAAAATTTCAGTAGAGTTGGTATTACTGGTTTAATTATTATTCATCTAAAAATTTTAAGTCCGCAGCTGGCCTCTTGTGCATCTCTCAGAATGAAATTTAGGATCCGTTTGCATTCCAAAACATCGTCGCCATAAACTTTCCGGCCTATGGGACTGTCTTCGTCTTCTTTAGAGCAGATTCGCCAAGAGAAATCAATTGTTTTGAATGAATCCAGGTTCCAGCAACGGTGACAACTCGATGCAAAAATCTTCGGATTTCGCTTAAATTGCTACGTTTAATTTCCCTCGAAGTTAACAACCACATCCGCTGGTTGTCCATCGTGAGCAATCGTGGCACCCATCGGGCCGACAATTTTTTCATCGCCAACTTATCATATAAAATAATAATCACCGTTCTGGTCGACACACCTATGTGCTCGTTACTTTGCCCCCTTCTCTTCATTAAAAACGGATGTTCGCCCATGTTTAAATTCGTTGAACCAATATCAAAGTGTAGTCATAGATGGCGAAGCGTTCCCATAGACAACATCCAACTTCCCTTTTATCTCCCCGCATTTTTTCCCATCCAAAAACAAAAAGCGAATTACCGAACGATACTATGATACTTTCACGAAACACGTTTTACTTGAATAGCTGCCAAATCCAAAATAACCTGTCAATCAGTCTGAAGTTTGTTTCGCCGTCGTGTGATAGATGGCAACACACGATGCTAACACCAACCTTCATCATGAACCCCCTCTGTCATCATACACAGGTACTTATTGAACCGCCCTCGTATATAAGATGTTGAGTATAATAAATACCTATGCCCATACAACGCAGTTTGTTCGAATCGAATTGGTCAAATAGTTTTTAAGTTTTTCGACAACAGAAAACTCTATATATGTTTAGTTTGTTGTCAAAATTTTCAATAGCTTGTTAGGATGTTAAATTTTATTCACCTCATGGGTGTTTTAATCTTCGTATTTTCGTCCAAAAAAAAAAGAAATGCCCCAAATTTGTTCGATACAAATGTTGGCTTTTCATCGCGTTTGATATTGCCCCACGTATTGCTTCTGGTTGACGGCTCCGTATTTCGTCTTAAATATTCTACTTTAGCCTCTTTTAACATGTACTTTGCCTTTTAAATATCCCCGCAAAAAAAGTCAGAGGCAAGCCGTTCCCAAAATGTGAGAACTAATTACACTGGTTTACAGCCAAAATGCACCAGAGACGCCGTTATGAAATTCCTATGTAAAAATCAAGGTTATTTTTTATTCTATGGTAACGTTTTTGAGATATTTACGAATTACCGTTATTTCAAAAAAACAAAAAATTGGGCCCACTTAATCATATATATCTCGAAAACGAATTGAGCGATTCCAAAACCGTTTAAAGCTTTTAAAAGGTTATAAAATTTCCTATAAACTGTCTGTAAAACACTTTTTGCTAGGCCTTGCAGATTCAAAGATAACGAACTATCATAACGGATTTTTTTAATTTTTTTAGTAAAAATATAAAAAAAATTTTACTTTGAGAGAAAGGATCTCGAAAACTTTTTACTTTTTCGTGTATTTTTTGTTTTCACTCTAAGCTCTGTTTTATTACAAAAAAAATAAACTTTGATTAAACAAAATCGATGAACTAATACAAAAGTTACAAGCATTCAAGTAAATATATCCATATAGTAAAACTTAAGTATCCTACAAATAATAGCATATGTACTGTATGTATTCTGTCTTAACTCTATGATCTTATTTTATAATTGAAAAAGTTATGTGTCTTGTTTTGACGCTTATTTATATAAGGATCGGTTTCTCTTATGAGAAACCAACAGTAGTCACCCATCATAGCGACATCCCAGAATCCTTGATATCGACTTTCAATCATTTTCATTTGCTGGTGAAACCTTTCGCCATGCTCGTCACTTTCGTTGCCAAGGTTTTGCGGGAAAAATTTTAAATGGGAGTGGAGAAAATGAATTTTTAAAGACATATTTACTCCTGAAAGAAAATTAAAAAAGGAATTAGATAAATACATAAGTGACACATTAGTATATAATTTTCTTAGGCTGGGTTAATCTTCCAATTCAGAACAAATTTTGGTCGTTCTTGTTTGTTCGGAGCAGGGCAATAAATTCAGATTAAGGGCTATATATTCTCATGTAAATTTAAAAATTTGCTTTCAAATTTTTTGTTTAGTTTTAAAGTTAACTGAGAAAACGGTCTTATATATATTATATATATATATAACGGTCTTATATGTGTTTTTTATTTACCCATTTCCGCATTGTTTTTGATTAAATCGTTCTCTATCAGCTCGAAGGACTTTTGTGTTTGCCTAAAAAAGAAGTAACGACCTTTTCAAAAGAGTCCCACGCCGCTACCTCCACTGGTGACAATAGTTCTTTGAAATGGGTATTGGCCATTATTTTCCTTATTTGCGGCCCCACAAAAATCCCTTCCTTTATTTTTGCTTCTGAAATCTGTGGAAAGATTGTTTTCAAATAATGAAAAGCTTCGCCTTCTTTGTCCAAAGCCTTGGCAAAGTTTTTGATAAGGCCGAGCTTGATGTGGAGCGGAGTATGAGTATTTTATGTTATCCACCCCAACTTGAAACTCGATTCGTTCTGGCCAATCCTTTATGATGTAGTGGTCTTGACGTGCTCGGCTATCCCATTTGCATAGAAAGCAACAGTATTTTGTGTATCCAGATTGTAGACCACATAGCTTTCCAACGACTTTTAGATCGGCACATATTTTCCAATCATGTTCTTCGTATTTAATTAATTTAAGCAATTTTTGCATTGTCTCATATGCTTCCTTCGTATTTACTGCATGCGCGATCGGGATAGATGGCTTTTGGTTGCCAATATGCAATAATACGCCCTTTAAACTTAATTAATTGCCATCTATAACCAATCGCCACTCTTTTGAATCATATGGTTTACCAAACTGTTTAAATAGACCAGCAATGTTTTTGCAATAACAAACACTGTCCTTCTTCGTATAGTACTGGGAGAATTGTTCGTGACGAGTCCTATAATATGTTACCTTAACATCGCATGAAACAAATTTAAATTGTTGCATACGAGAGGCGCGTAGTTCGGCCTTTTCTTTTGACAATTCCAAATCCCTTATCCAATCATTGAGTTGTGCTTGTGACAAAGGGGTTCTTTCGTTTTCCGTTTGCAATTCAGTACAACATGATGCCGCGTAATCAGATACTGCTGTTGACAATGAAACTGGAGCCGAAACTAAAGTTAAATTTGATTCTGGCAATGTAGCTTCCGTTGAATTTAGTTCTGGTAATGACACTGTAGATACACTCGCATAGGTTACTTTTCTTGACTTTCCAACCCCAAATACTTTTGTAGTAATATACAAATATAGCAGTCCGTTGAATGGCAAGTTGGTTCCCTCCACTTCATTGGTGTATTTCGCCTAAATAGATAGTTTAAGAATCACATGTACATATGACAGAATCATATCGCACTTGTTACGTTAAAGCGTAACAACTCAAAATCTGAACATTTTCAGTAGAGACGAAAAACTGTTTCCGTAAATATTCATAATATAGGTATTACAAGGGATAAAATATGTAATTGCACGAAAATATCATTAAAAACAATATAACGGTTGTTTCATTCTTATTTGTTTAGTAGTTGCGCTAAAATAACAAATTTTTGAGTGGTTACTCTTTTCCTTTTCTTTTTGAGTTGTTACGCTTTAACGTAACAAGTGCGATATGTACATATGCTATTATTTGTAGGATACTTAAGTTTTACTATATGGATATATTTACTTGAATGCTTGTAACTTTTGTATTAGTTCATCGATTTTGTTTAATCAAAGTTCATTTTTTTTGTAATAAAACAGAGCTTAGAGTGAAAACAAAAAATATACGAAAACTGTAAAAAGTTTTCGAGATCCTTTCTCTCAAAGTAAAAATTTTTTTATATTTTTACTAAAAAAATTTAAAAAATCCGTTATGATAGTTCGTTATCTTTGAATCTGCAGGGCCTAGCAAAAAGTGTTTTACACACAGTTTATAGGAAATTTTATTACCTTTTAAAAGCTTTAAACGGTTTTGGAATCGCTCAATCCGTTTTCGAGATATATATGATTAAGTGGGCCCAATTTTTTGTTTTTTTGAAATAACGGTAATTCGTAAATATCTCAAAAACGTTACCATAGAATAAAAAATAACCTTGATTTTCGGAATCAGACGGTGATTTTACATAAGAATTTCATAACGGCGTCTCTGGTGCAGAAAAAAAGTTGAAATTTGTGATCCAGTGTTATTAATGGTGGAGGCGGTGGGAGCTGATCTTGAGTTCAAATATTGGTGGCTGACTAAAATAGAAAAACAAAAAAATAGAAATCAAAATATAGAGAACTCCATTCGTTAGTATAAACAATATAAAATCTGATGCCATCACAGTTATCTCAGGTGTACCTGAAGGTAGCCATCTCGGGCCACTATTGTTTTTAATATTTGTTAAGAACATTCCAGACGTTTTGGAGACATCCTGTTGTCTGATGTATGCAGATGACCTAAAAGTTTACCATCGTATAGAGGACGTAAGTGACTGCATAAGTCTTCAAGAAGACTTAACAAGATTGGCAGCTTGGTGTGCTGATAACTCCTTATCTCTTAATGCCGGTAAATTCCAGCACTTGTCCTTCAGTAGACGCAAAGTTACGATAGATTTCGATTACAAACTGGGCACTACCCCCCTCACAAAAATGTGTGAAAAGAAAGACTTGGGGGTCATATTTACATCAAAAATGTTGCTTTCTAAACATATAGACTTTACAGGTATGATTGCCAAGTCTAGATCTATGCTCACCTTTATAATAATTTATTCAAAGGAGTCCCAGGATATTTGTAAGCTGAAGAATTTGTAGTTTTCTCTTGTTAGCTCAAACATCGAATATTAAGAATTGAGAAGGTTCTGAAACGTTTCTCTAGATATGCCATTCATTCCCTTCGTTGGCCTTGTAGTTTGCCTGCATGTAAAAGTAGATGCCTTTTGTTTGCATTGCCAACTTTAGAAATGCGCACAAAAATGTCACAGGTAATGTTTATTAGGGACATAGCTACGAATTATATCAAATGTCACTTCTAACTGGAGCTAATACTTTTCAATTGACTCGTAAACTTAGACACTTTGACAAGACCAATATTAGAAAATTTAGATATACGAGTATTCTCTAACTCTCGAGAGACTTTCAAGTCAAAACTTAATCTGGAGATACACTTTTTAAATTGTGACTAATTTATT